>NW_025920129.1:1827705-1851737 GCF_902686445.1 Sciurus carolinensis | reverse complement strand
CAGCTTTTTGTCACTGGGACCAAAATGTCAGACAAGAACAACTTAGAGGAGTAAAAATGCATTTTGGACTCATGGGTTTTCAGAGATCTCAGTCCATTGTTGGCCAGCTTCATTGCCCTGGGCCTGAGGTGAGGCAGAACATCATGGCAGAAGGGTGTACAGAAAAGCTGCTTAGCTAATGGCAAGGGAGAGAGAGAGAAAGAGAGAGAGAGAGAGAGAGAGAGAGAGAGAGAGAGAGAGAGAGAGAGAGAGAAAGAAGAAGAAGAAGAAGAAGAAGAAGAAGAAGAAGAAGAAGAAGAAGAAGAAGAAGAAGAAAGATGAGGAGGAGGAGGAGGAGAAGGAGGAGGGGGAAGAGGAGGAGGAGGAGGAAGAAGGAAGAAGAAGGAAGAAGGAAGAAGAAGAAGAAGGAAGAAGGAGAGGGAGGAGAAGGAGGAGGAGGAAGATGAAGGAAGAAGAAGAAGGAGGAAGAAGAGGGAGGAGAAGGAGGAGGAGGAGGAGGAGGAAGAAGAAGAAGAAGAAGAAGAAGAAGAAGAAGAAGAAGAAGAAGAAGAAAAAGAAGAAGATGAGGAAGAGGAAGAAGGAAGAAGGAAGAAGAAGAAGGAGGAGGAGGAGGAGAAGGAGGAGAGGGAGGGAGGGAGGGAGAGAGAAAGGCCTGGGGAGGGGATAGAACTTTCCATGGCATTCTCCCAGTGACCTACTCCCTCCAGCTAAATCTCCTCTCTCAATAGCCTATTTAGCCTCAAATGGCAAGGTCATAGATCTCATGATCTCATCATTGCCTAAAAGCCCCACCTCTGAGCTTTGCTGCACTTTTTCTTTGTTTTGTTTCATTTCATTTTGCTGTGTTTGCAGGACTAGACATGGAGCCCAGGGATGTTCTAAAATCACCAACCCTTCTCCTTCCTTCTCCTTCCTTCTCCTCCTCCTTCTCCTCCTCCTTCTTCTTCTTATTATTGTTAAAATTTAGGCCAGGTTTTGGTCAATTGTCAAGGCTGGTCTTCAACATGGGATACTCCTGCTTCAGTCTCCTGAGCCACCAGGCTTTCAGGCACGCAGCACTTCACTGAGCACTTTCTGGAAATTTCCATGGAAAATAACAGGAAATTGTTTTAGATCAATAGTAACCAGTGACTGCTGAATCTGGAGGTGATTGATGGGTGTTTGTTTTGTTATTGTGATGGCACCAGAAATTGCACACAGGGTCTTCTTCAAGGTAGGCAAGGGCTTCACCATTGGCCTTTCCATTTTTTATGTTGAGACAGGGTCTCATTTTGTTGCCTGGGCTCCCTGGAATCTGGGATCCTACTCTCTGAGTCTTTGGAGTAGCTGAGATTGAAAGTATGTACCCGCTTGTACCCACCTCTGACAACTTCTGAGCCACATCACCTACAAACAGATTAACTCTTCTTTGAAATTTCCATCTTCCAATTTTTTCCAAGGCTGGGCTTGGTGACACCTGCCAGCAATTCCAGTGACTAGGGAGGCCCAGGAAGAGGTTTGCACCTTGGAAACCAGACTCAGCAATTCAGCACAGACCTAAGCAACTTGACGAGACATAAAATAAGGCAAATAGTCAGTGTTCCCTTCAATAAGAAACATAAAATAGAATACACTTTTTTTGGGGGGGTGCTGGGGATTTAATCCAGGGGTGCTTTATCATTGAGCTGCATCCCAACACCTTTTTATTTCTTCCACATTTTTATCATTGTGTTCTAGTTGTGCATAATGATGGGATTTCTTGCTATGTGTGCATGTGGGCTTTGCTGGTCTCCAGAACTCAGTGCTGCATCAATTTGCAGTCTCTTTGCCAGTCTCCACTCCATTGTACTACACCATCATTCACAGAAATACTTCATTCTAGAGGTGAATGGTAAAGGCAGAACATTGAATAGAGGTTCCCAGGGGCTGGGGGCAGGGGAGTGAGGAGTTGGTGCTTTATGGGTACACAGCTCCTGAGGGGAGAAATGACATGTTTTGGAAATAGGCAGAAGGGAGTGTTGCCCAACATGGTGAATGCAATTAATGCCACTGAATTGCACTTAAAAACATTTCACCAGGTGCCATGGCACATGCCTGCAGACCTGGCTACTCAGGAGGCTGAAGTAGGGGGATCGTAACAGTTCAGGAGTTGGAGACAGGACTGGGCCTCAGAGCCAAAACCCTACTTTCGAGGAAAACAGAAAAAGTTTAAAGTGAGAAGTTCTGACAGGGCCTTGTGGTGCACATCTCTAATCCCAGGGACTCAGGAGGGTGAGGCAGGAGGATCACAAGTTCAAGGCCAGCTTCAGTAACTTAGTGAAACCCTGTCTCAAAATCAATAAAAAGGGCTGAGGACATGGTTCAGTGTTAAAGCATCTCTGGGTTCAATCCCTAGTACCAAAAAAAAAAAAAAAAAAGATAAATAAAACAAAATAAAGGCCCTACCCACAAATAGAGTACCATTCTGAGGTACTAGGGGTTAGGGTTTCAACATATGAATTGGGGAGGCTCATTGGATGTGGTGATTTGAGATGTTTTAATCATTGGAGGTTTTAATGGAAATATTGAAAATTACATTCATAATTATGTATGATGAAATGGAAAACTTATTGAATTCAATAATTTAGAGGACTGGGTTTTATTGGAGGGTGAGGAACTTGGTTTGATTCAGGAAAATTCTGTAGGTGTGGCTGCATGGTACGGTTATAGAACTTGCTTGATAATTAGTGCTGGTTGATCTTTGCATTTTCATTGTTATAGAGATTACTCATGGAAATGAAATAACAGCTGTTAAGCCTAAAATTAGAGATAGTAGGAATGGTAAGAAGTTTATTTAAATTAATCCTTTTTGATGAGAGGTGAGGGTTGAAGGTATTATTTGAATATGGAAAATAGATTTGGCAGTTGCTTTTTTCTAGTCAAATTAGGTCTAGTAGAGTGGATGCTGATTTTGGACTTACAGATAGATTTTCCTATGGTGGCAGACAGTGAATAATTGTTGGAAAGAATCCTAGGAGATTTGAAAATTTAGAGGCATTGATATGCCTCAGTGGACAGCTCAAATACATTCTGTAATGGTGGCCCTGGTCTCCTGGGCCCCCTGACTTTCCAACCCTGCTCCATCCCTGTGTGCTTCTGCATTACTAGTCAAGCCAGAGGATGCCAGATGTGCCAGATGTAGTTAATTCATGCAGACTGTGAATCAGAGGAAAGGCGGGTGGGGGCAGTTGAGACTAGGTGGTGTGGCTAACTGAGGACAACCTTCCTGTCCTAAAGGAGACAAGGTGCCAGTGAGTTCTAAACCATGTTCAGTTATTTAACCAGAGGAATTGCTTTTGATCATCCCCACATATGGTTCTGCTTTATGAATTAACATAACAAAGTCTTAAGAACTGACTTGCAGGGCATGGTGATGCATGCTTATCATCCCAGCAGCTCAGGAGGCTGAGGCAGGAGGATGGTGAGTTCAAAGTCAGCCTCAGCAACTGAGGGAGGCCCTAAGCAACTCAGTGAGACCCTGTCTCAAAATAAACTAGAAAAATGGCTGGGGATATGGCTCAGTGGTTAAGCACTCCTGGGTTCAATCTTTGGTGCAAAAAAAAAGTCTCTGGGGTCATGATTGCACCCCACCATATTGCTTATGGCTCCTGTGTGGCCTTGGCAACATTTGCATTCCATGCCTCTGATTTTCCATCTATAACATGGGTACAGCCCATTCACAGGGCTCATATCCTGGGTTCAGGTGCTGTTACATGAAGTGCGTACACTAGAAAAGTGCCCAGCGAACATTAGCCATTACTTAAGCAGAAATAGGAAAAGCAAAAATCGTACCTAAACAACTTAGGATCACCGGATGAGGAGAGGAACTGTTTTATTTCCAAACTTGCTATTATAGATAGAAACAAGCTTTCCAAGTGCAGTATCTCTGAAGACCCAATCCATCTGGCAAGAGCATCTGACATGGCAATTGCAGAGCCCTGTGTATCATAAGGCACAACCCTCCTTGGACCACCCCTTAGCCCTTTGGACGCCTGCCGAACATACATTTCTAGCAACCATGCCGCTCAGGGATTCCAGAAGTGACTGTTAGAAAGCCAAGAAAGAAATTGCTTAGAAGCAAGACCCAGACAGTCCCCAGTTGCCTGAACTGACAGTTGACAGCCTGTCAGCCAGGGAAGAAGGAAGAAAATTAAAAAGCAGAGCCAACAGTCCCCTGTGCCCCAGGAACCCCCCAGGGTTTCCTTGCCCGGCACCTTGATTGATGTCCTTGAAGATGACCTTCAGACCTGCTCCCTTGTGACCCCCCTTCCATTCTCTCTGCAGCCAAACTAAAACACAGCAGCTGTCAGACCACCCCCACCAACCCTGCCTTTTCTTTCCTCCTAATTTAGGTCACCAAGTCCTATGACTCACTTCAAAATGTACCTGGAGCTTCTGGTGCCTGACAAAAGGGGATGGGGTCCTGAAATCAGCACACAGTTCCTGACACACTCTTGTCACCAATTTTTGGGCTTGCTAGACAAGGGACACCTGCCTGATCTTCCTACCTTGAGTCTCCTGGTGTCCAGTGGTGGGGGCTTTGATGGGAGCACACAGGAAGGGCTGCTGAGCATCTGCCCTGGGTCCAACATCAGACTTCCTCATCTTTCTCTTCAAATCAAAAACAAGACACCTCTTGCCGTGGACTGCAAGAGTCACTATGGGAAGCATTAACAGTCACTATGTTAAGTGATTTGAGAAAATAAGGCTAAATATTAGAGTGGGTGAAGTAATAAGTTCAATGACTCAGATTCCCGAATCTCACTTTGGGTGCTTTCTCAGCCCTTCCTCCTTCCCCTGCATGGATAATTGAGGGAACCCTAAGGTGCTGAGAGTCACTGGAAGGATCTCTTCATTGTTTGACCTTGAGCAGGTGAGGTTTGCTTTTTCTTTTCTGATGCTGCATCTCACTTCATTCTTGCGTTTCTGCACCATCATGAACTTGATGACCTGTTCACCTTTGTTAGGGTGGATGCGGGTGGCCAAAAAGAAGTCAGACCCAAAGCAGCTGGACAAGGCTTTATTTGGATGGCTCTCAGGTGAGATTCACCAGTTCTCCAGGGTAAAAGCCAGGGTGGAGGTCGGGGGAATCCACGTGTGGCTCCAGTTGGCATGGGTTTTTATAGTCCGGAATTGACTGGGAGTCCTGCTGAGTGACAGGTGGGTGCGAGGTGGCATTAAGGTTCATCTGCCAGCATCTGATTTGTTGTGCTTTAGCACCCAAGGGCCTGATGTTCTGCTGCACATGCGTGGGTTGCCTGCTGCCCAGCTTCCTTTCATCAGCCCGCCTGAATCCAACCTAACAACCTTGGTCTGGGTTTTGCTTTTCACGAATATAAGATCTCTCTAGTGGTTGTCAAAGAAACAAAGGGCCAGGTGCGGTGGCACATGCCTGTAATCCTAGTGGCTTGGGAGGCTGAGGCCAGAGGATCGTGAGTTCAAAGCCAGCCTCAGCAACTTAGCAAGGCCCTAAGCAACTCAGTGAGACCCTGTCTCTAAATAAAGTATAAAATAGGGTTTGGGATGGGGCTCAGTGGTTAAGCATTCCTGGGTTCAAAAAAGTAAACCAGCCAAAGAACCCTGCCCCCACTTTTGGTTTATACATCCTCCACAGGACCCTGAGGCTCTAAGGCAGGGCTGTGCCATTGTGGTGGGCACTTGGCAGGTACGCTGGTTTGCCCATGAGAGAAAGCTAAGACGCCACAGTCTTGTAATGCTGGAACCATTGAGTCTCTGTGCAGCAGGATGCAGTATCTACATTCATAACTGGGGTTATTATTTCTCCACTCACTTTATCTGAGGCCGAACTCCAGGAGGGTCATTAACCCAAATGCTGGAAAGAACTTCAGATCCGTATCTTGAGATCATTCTTATTATTTTCATTCTAGCCTAACTCTGAGCTGAATGCAAATGTGCAGTGTGTCTTCAATGTAGACATTGCTAATAATCAGCATCCCCATGATCATTAGGTTGATAAAGTGTTTTCCAATTATGAACTTTAAATGAAGCATTTTGCCTGCTCAGAAGCAATTTGCCATTTAGCGGGAAAACCTTTTAGTGAGGATATTAGTCGATTCCATTTATGTTTGTGCTTGTTCTGGTGGCTCAGTGGAGTACCCTTTATTAACAACTGCCAATCATCAGTGAATGGACTCCTATCCGCACACACATCAATTCCATTCGGCTGCCCTAGTTTTGCTTTATTGTCCACGTAATTCCCCGTTCTTGCTCAGAATCTCACTGAAGTCTGGCACACCATGTCCTTCGATCAATAAAGTCCAGTGTTTATATTCTGACAAATCCTCAGCCACCAAGCAGCACCTTGGGTGGCCATGTCACATGGCCCCAGACCAACTGCTCTTACACAGTGACATTCCCTGCGATGTGTCTCAGCTTTGAGGCGTTGGTCACAGAGCATCACAGAGCCCAGCCAGAACACCACTTCCCTGTCAAAGGGATGCAGAGGATGGGCCCGGATCCACAGACAGTTCTTGCAACCAAGCAGAGGAGATTTTATTCTTAATACCTATTCACCCAGGCCCATTCTCTGCCTTCCCTTGATTTCCTAAGAAAATGCTGATTGAAAATTCAACACTATTCTGTTTTAATTTACTCTATGATGTGCTCACATTGTGAGCAGAAGAAAGAATGAGATCACTTTTTTTTCTTTCAATGCTTTGAACCAATTCTATATTCATATGGAGTTGGAATCCATTCCAAAAAATATTTTTTTGGTGGGGGGGGAGGCAGGTGCCAGGATTGAACTCAAGGACCCTAGACCACTGAGTCACATCCCCAGCCCTTTTTGTATTTTATTTAGAGACAGGGTCTCACTGAGTTGCTTAGGGTCTCACTAAGTTGCTAAGGCTGTCTTTGAACTTGTGATCTTCCCACCTCAGACTCCTGAGCTGCTGGGATGACAGGCTTCCTCCACTGTACCCACCTAGTGTTTTTAAATTTGTTCTGTTCAGATATATATAACAGTAAGGTGATAAAACATATGTGTTTGGAACTGTCAGAGTTTTTTTTTTTTTTTTTTTTTTTTTTTTTTTGGACTTGTGACTTTTGATCTAAATTGGTCAAATAACCACACAGGTCCAGCCTAAGTCACCTTCAAACTTTTAAGAGACACTTACATAACCTTTTTTTTTTTTTTTGTAGCTCTCCACATACAATTTCTTTTCATCCTTGTCCTTCTCTTCATGTGTTGACTTTTCTCTGATCCTTTTATAAACACTCTAGAGCACACATAAGCAGTGCCAGAAAAGTAGGCACAACACCTCCTGCGAACTGCTGAGGACATAAAGAAAACGGTCTCTTCTTGTTCTTTATCAAAGAGAAAGTATAAAAATAATATTTAATTTTGTTCTTATTAGATATCTTGCCATTTCCCCAGAGAAGGAATTAATACTGTCTGTAATTCCACCTCTCAGAGATCATCCCTGTTAACCTAGTAGACCACAATTTAGACTCCTAAAATCAGAGGGAAGGTGGTAAATGGCTTTTGCAAATTTTATAAGTTGAACCTAATGGTAAATTGAAGTCAAGATTTGCTAGCAAATGTAAATTTCTCCAATGGTCAAATAATAAATGAAGTCAAAATGAACTTCATCCTGAAAAGCTGAAGCCATCTTTTGATGAAGTTATCTGAGATTACCAAAAATACATAAGTCCTAACTTCCAATTATAATGGTGATACTGTGTTCACTAATGAACGTGGACAGCTTAACCTCAAAAAAGAAACAAGCTGAGAGATACAGAAAAAGACTGATTTTGCTGAGCTTGGTGGTACACTACTCTATCCCAGTGACTGGGTAGGGTGAGGCAGAAAGATCATGAGTTCAAAGCCAGCCTCAGCAACTTAGTGAGGCCCTAAGCAACTCAGGGATACCCTGTCTATAAATAAAATATAAAATGGGCTGGGAATGTGGCTCAGTGGTTAAGCACCCCTGGGTTCAATCACTGGTGAAAAAAAAAAAAGACTGGATTTTTGTATTGGAGGCAGAAATTTGGGTCCTCTAAGAAATGCTCTTCTGGTGCCTGGGACTAAACTTGGAGCCTTAGGTGTGCAAGGCATGCTCTCTACCACTGAGTTATGGTGCCAGCCCATAAGGGGAATTATTTTTAGGAATCTTTTATGTGCTACTGTAAAGCAAGTTCTTCCCTATTTTTGACTTATGCTGTCCTTAAATGTGATCATGACTCTCATGGGAGGGATGGATAGGTCACCTTTCCTTTGAACAACAACACAGGGTCAGCTTCCCTTTCTCCATAGAATTAAGAGTAACTTGCAAATCTCAGCCTGGGGCCAAAATTCCATAGGAATCACTCATCATTTTACATTTGAGGGAAGACACAGAAGAGTCCATAGTCCTTTATGACTATGGGCTTTTCCAAAGATGGGCAGAGATTTCAGTAGAGCTTCACTGACTCAAGACCTCACCTCAGGATCCTCATGATGGACTCAGTAACCCTCTCTGGAGCAAAATGCTGCCATTTTATATGAATTCTGTATCCCAGAAAATATTTCCACCATGGATTGATAGTGGAAAAAAATAGTGAGAAAAAAAATGCAAGTAAGAGTATAGTATCCTTCTGGTCTCACTCCAACATGATTTGCTCTTTGGGCCAGAATCCAAGTAAAGACTGGTGATTAGGGACTGGGTTTTTTTTTTAATTTTTATTTTTTGAATGTATTTTTATTATTATTATTATTGTATACAAATGGGATACATGTTGTTTCTCTCTTTGTACATGGAGTCAAGGCATACCATTTGTGTTATCATACGTTTACATAGGGCAATGATATTTGATTCATTATTTTTTCCCTTCCCCCCACACCTCCCACCCCTCTTTTCCCTCTATACAGTCCTTCTTTCCTTCATTCTTACCACATTCCTTATCCCTAACCCTAAACCTAACCCTAAACCTAATGTTAAACCCTCCCACCCCACAATATATGTCCTCATCTGCTTATCAGCGAGATCATTCATCCTTTAGTTTTTTGAGATTGACTTATCTCACTTAGCATGATATTCTCCAATTTCATCCATTTGCCTGCAAATGCCATAATTTTATCATTCTTCATTGCAGAGTAATATTCCATTGTATATATATGCCACAGTTTCTTTATCCATTCATCAATTGAAGGACATCTAGGTTGGTTCCACAGTCTGGCTATTGTGAATATGAACATTGATGTGGCTGTATCTCTGTAGTATGCTGATTTTAAGTCCTTTGGACATAGGCCGAGGAGTAGGATAGCTGGGTCAAATGGTGGGTCCATTCCAAGTTTTCTAAGGAATCTCCACACTGCTTTCCAGAGTGGCTGCACTAATTTGCAGCCCCACCAGCAATGTATTGGTGTACCATTTTCCCCACATTCTCTCCAACACCTATTGTTGCTTGTGTTCTTGATAATCGTCATTCTAATTGGGTTGAGATGGAATTTTAGTGTAGTTTTGATTTGCATTTCTCTTATTACTAAAGATGGTGAACATTTTTTCATATGTTTGTTGATTGCTTGTAGATCTTCTGTAAAGCGTCTGTTCGTATCCTTAGCACATTTGTTGATTCGGTTATTTGTATTCTTGGTGTAGAGTTTTTTGAGTTCTTTATATATTCTGGAAATTAGTGCTCTATCTGAAGTATGAGTGGCAAAGATATTCTCCCACTCTGTAGGCTCTCTCTTCACATTACTGATAGTTTCCTTTGCTGAGAGAAAGCTATTTAGGTTGAGTCTATCCCAGTTGTTGATTCTTGCTTTTATTTCTTGTGCCATGGGAGTCCTGTTAAGGAAGTCTGATCCTCAACCAACAAGTTGAAGAGTTTGACCTACTTTTTCTTCTATAAGATGCACGGTCTCTGGTCTGATTTCAAGGTCCTTGATCCACTTTGAGTTGAGTTTTGTGCAGGGTGAGAGATAGGGGTTTAATTTCACTCTGTTTCATATGGATTTCCAGTTTTCCAAGCACCATTTGTTGAAGAGGCTATCTTTTCTCCATTGCATATGTTTGTCACCTTTGTCTAGTATATGAAAATTGTATTTATTTGGGTTTGTGTCCATGTCCTCTATTCTGTACCATTGATCTACCTGTCTATTTTGATACCAATACCATGCCATTTTTGTTGCTATTGCTTTGTAGTAGAGTTGAAGATCTGGTATTGCAATATGCCTAACTTCAGTCTTTCTGCTAAGGATTGCTTTAGCTATTCTGGTTTTCTTATTCTTCCAGATGAATTTCATGATTGCTTGCTCTATTTCTGTATGGTACATCATTGGGATTTTAATTGGAATTGCATTGAATCTGTATAGAACTTTTGCTAGTATCGCCATTTTGACAATATTAATTCTGCATATCCAAGAACATGGGAAATCTTTCCATCTTCTAAGATTTTCTTTAATTTCTTTCTTTAGTGTTTTGTAGTTCTCATTGTAGAGGTCTTTAACCTCTTCCATGAGGTTGATTCCCAAGTATTTTATTTTTTTTTTGAGGCTATTGTGAATGGGGTAGTTTTCCTATCTTCTCTTTCTGAAGATTCATCACTTATGTATAAAAATGCAATAGATTTATGAGTATTGATTATGTAACCTGCTACTTTACTGAATTCAATTATGAGTTCTAAAAGTTTTCTGGTGGAATTTTGCAGTTCCTCTAAATATATAATCATGTCATCAGTTGTGGGGGTTTCCGGGACCCCCAGCCTTGGGCGTGGTCAAGATGGCGCCTGACGCTGAGCCAAGAGCGGCCAGCTATACAGTAAACAACCAGCGAATTCCAATGATTGGCTAGTTAACGATGTGACTGGAGCATGCCCCCTCGTGTGCCCATCCTGCGCCTGCAGCTGTCCGCGTTTATCTCGTGTACTCTCCCCTGATTGATTGAAGTGTATATAAGCCTGGTGGGTGGGAGAGTAGGAGAGAGAAGCTGAGGAAGGGGCAGAAGCTGAGGGGGGAACGGAACGGACGGAGCGGAAGCGGCGGCGGCGGCGGCGGTGGCGACGGCGGCAGCAGCAGCGGCTGGAGCTGAGCTGGAAGGAGGGAGTACGCGGGAGTGGAAGAAGCTGGGAAAAGGGAAGCTGGGAGTGTGCAGAAGCTAGGGGTAAGAGAAGCGTAGGAAAGGAACTGTGCACAATAAACTTCCAAAGCTTCAGACATTTGTCGTGTCTCTCTCTGCGGCCAGAGGGGACCCGATAACTGGTGCCGAAACCCGGGAAGATGAAGGCCTTATAAAAGAAAACAAGGTAAGATATTTGAAAGAATTTTTTTTTTGTATACAAGTTGAACCGGTTATAAAAAAAAAAGGGTGTCAGGATGCGCCATTGGCGGTCCTGGGGACACGTGGAGTGCGGTCCGGTTGAAAGGTATCAGGAGTCCTGACGCGTAGAACGCGGGTTGAAAGGTATTGGGGTCCTGACGCGTGGAACGCGGGTCTCGGGACGCGCCATTAGCGGTCCTGACGTGTGGAACGCGGGTTGAGGGGTACCGGGATCCTAACGCGTAGAACGCGGGTCGGGGGGGTATCGGGACACGCCATCAGCGGTCCTGGCGCGTGGAACGCGGTCTAATTAAAGTGAAAGTAGAAACACGCTTGGAGCGGTCCAATTAGGTAGTACGTGAAAAGCCGCTATAAAAATTTTAATGCGCACTTGATAGTTTTCCCTTCAGTAATTTTGTTGCTCCTGGCAGCTAGGCCACTGTTTGTTATTGTAATTGCCATAACTAAAGCTATTCAAATTAGTAACAATAGGGTCTGAATGCAGCAACCCCTCAGGGAACCATTAAAAAACAATGGGAGCCATTGAGAAAAAAAAAAAAAAAAAAAAAAAACAGCCAAAGTAAGAAAAGCCGCTTAGTGTGCCACAAGGGGTATCTTCATGAACAGGATTTAATAGTAACAGAAAAGAACGCTTAAAGAGAATAAAGTGAGGAAAGATTGAGTGGTGGTGACCTAGAAAATATTTGCTCAAAAAATCTAAGAACAAGGGAAAAAAGGGAACTAAGTCTAACACAAAGAACCCCCAAAAAGGAATAACCAAGTGGTAGTGAAAACTTAAGAACAAGGGGAAAAGGTAGGAGAAACCTAAGCCTAATAAAAAGAGCTTCAAAATTTGTAGAACCTGCCCGTATTTGAGGAGTAAATGGAGATACCATCAACCATTAGAAAAACTTTAAAGAGGCAGTTAAGACTATTTGGAAACAGGTATGCAGAGCAGTGTTATCTGGAGAACAATGGCTAATTGAGGAATCTCAGTGGCAAAAAATAGCTGTTGAAACTGCTTGCAGAAACATAGTGGCAAGGTTTCCCGATAGAAATGTTAATAGGAGAAGGCCAATACGTTTCAATAGATGCACAAAATCAGCAGCAAGGAGATAATGCCCTAACGAAAGATAAGAGATAACTATAGTAAAATCTGTTACACCTTATGCCCCAGGGCTATGTCCAAGATGCAGAAGAGGAAGTCATCAGAATAGTGCCTGTCAGCCTATTAGAGATAGGGAGGATAATTTCCTAGGGTTGAATCCTGAACTTCAAAAAAATGGGAGACAGGGCCCTCCCTGGGGCCCCCAACAAATATACGGGGTAATTCAACAAGTTCCCCGACGGTGGTATCCTCCCACAGAGAAGGGGAGCGCAGAGCCACCTCAGGAAGTGCCGGATTGGACATCTGTGCCACCTCCAGACTCATACTAACCCCAGATATGGGGGTGCAGATGATTGATACTGATTGGCATGAAAAAATCCCACAAAATAGTGTAGGACTATTACTAGGTAGAGGTTCCTCAACACTAAAAGGACTTATAGTACACCCAGGGGTTATTGATCCTGATTTCACTGGACAAATAAAAGCCTTGGTCTCTTCACCAAAAGGAATTACGGTCATCTCTCCAGGGGATCGCATTGCACAAATGCTTATATTGCCCAGTCGACATTCCTTGTGGCCCAGTGAAAATACAAATAAAAGACAAGGAGGTTTTGGATCAACAGGAACCACTTTAATAAACCTTACTATGGATATGGAACAGAGGCCCCTCCTAAAATTAAAAGTGGGAAATATGGAATTTACAGGTTTATTGGATACGGGAGCAGACAAAAGTATTATCAGTGCAATGGTCTGGCCAAAGCACTGGCCATTGATCACAGCAGCTCAGAGCTTGAGAGGCTTAGGAGTAGCAGAGAGCCCCAATCAAAGTGCTTCCTCATTATCATGGAAAGATACAGAGGGACACACAGGAATATTTCAGACATATGTCTGTAATGTTCCTATTAGCCTATGGGGACGAGACGTCCTGCAGCAAATGGATATGAAACTCACCACTGACCAGATTTACCAAGGAACTCCTGTAAGAAATATGTTACAAAATATGAATTATGATGATAAAAAAGGATTAGGAAGACATAGCCAAGGATCTACCCAACCACTGCCTTTACTTCCACCAAAAAATGATTCTAATGGATTGGGTTTTTCCTAGGGGCCACTGATAAACCATCAATCCCTATAATATGGAAAGATGATAAGCCTCGCTGGATTCCACAGTGGCCCCTAACAAAAGAAAAGCTAGAGGCAGCTCATAAGTTAGTACAAGAGCAGGTACAAGCAGGTCATTTACAACATTCTACCTCTCCTTGGAATACTCCAATATTCTTAACAAAGAAAAAATCAGGAAAATGGAGATTATTACATGATTTAAGAGCCATAAACGAACAAATGTACCCTATGGGACCCGTCCAATGTGGACTCCCTCTTGTTACTGCACTACCAAAAAATTGGCCTACTATTATTCTGGATTTAAAAGATTGCTTTTTCTCTATACCCTTACACAAAAATGATTGCTGGAGATTTGCCTTTACTTTGCCCTCTCTTAATCACACTCAGCCTGACCAGAGATTCGAATGGACTGTGTTGCCTCAAGGTATGGCTAACAGTCCTACTATATGTCAAATATACGTAGATAAAGCGTTAACAACTACTAGACAAAAGTTTAAGAGATTGTTGATTTATCACTATATGGACGATATACTTATTTGCCATCCAGAAAAAGAAGTTTTGTTAGAAGCATTACAATTTATAACTCAAGCATTAGAAAAAAGAGGACTAACGATAGCCCCTGAAAAATTACAATTAGAGGAGATCCAAGAATATCTGGGTACAAGGCTCACTGCTACTACAGTCAGACCAACAAGGTTGACCATCAGGACAGATCAATTGAATACCTTGAACGATTTTCAGAAACTCTTAGGTGACATTAACTGGATCAGATCCTATTTAAATTATCCACAGGGGAATTAAAACCTTTATTCGATATATTAAAAGGTAATCCTGACTTGAATTCCCCTAGGAAACTTACTCCCGAAGCACGGATATCCTTACAGCTAGTAGAGAATAGACTTCAGCAGTGTTACGTTGATCGTTGTGATCCTACTCAACCATTAAGTTTAATCATAATCTTAGAGAAGCATACCCCTTTTGGCATAGTTTGGCAAGGAGGACCTCTGCAAAGTATAAATCTCCCTAGCTCTCCGGCTAAAACATTGCAATCATATCCCCAAGCTATTGCTCAGGTAATATTCAAGGGAATAGAATCTTGCATTACTGTTTTTGGAATCCATCCGTCTATTATTATAACTCCTTATTCCACTCAGCAAATTAAATGGTTAATTAATAATGATGATGATTGGTCAGTATTATATTGTTCCACTTCAGCTCAGTTCGATAACCATTATCCCCAACATCCCTGGATTCAATTCCGTAAAAATACTCCCATAGTTTTTCCAAAAGTGACTAGTGTCCAGCCTCTTAAAGACTGTGTAACCATTTTTACTGATGGCTCCAAAAATGGAGTAGGTGCAGTACTTATCGGTAAACAACTTCATACCATAATAGTTCCACCTAACTCCGCACAGGTTACTGAACTTGCAGCTGTAATATTAGCCTTTAAATTAGCAGATAATCAGCCATTCAATCTTCTATCTGATAGCGTATATATCGTTAACGCTTTACAGGTTCTTGAAACGGTACCCCATATTTCTTCCATGTCCACGGTAGCTTCTTATTTTACTACGCTACAAAACCTTATCCTACAGCGTAAACATCTATTCTATGTAGGACATATTAGAGCTCATTCTAATTTACCAGGACCTTTGGCCACTGCTAATGACTTGGTAGATATGGCCACCAAATCAATTTTTGTTTTTTCCATAGAGGAACAAGCAAAACTCTTTCATGAAAAATTTCATGTAAATTCCACTACTTTGAGCAGAAAATTTCCTATATCTAAATGTATGGCTCGACAAATAGTAAAAAATTGTCAACATTGTGCTCCTTTAATCCCAGTACAATCCTTTGGAGTTAACCCCAGGGGACTGCTGCCTGGTCATATTTGGCAGATGGATGTAACCCATATTTCTGAATTTGGTACTGTTAAGTATGTACATGTGTCAGTAGACACTGCTTCAGGGGTCATTATAGCTTCCGTTCATTCTGGAGAAAAGGTGAAAGATGTCATTCAACATTGCCTACAAGCGTTTGCTGGCTGGGGCATACCTAAAGTTATTAAAACAGATAATGGTCCTGCTTATACTTCCAAAAGCTTCAGGTTGTTTTTACAAACATTTAACATCCAATCAGTCACTGGCATCCCCTATAATCCTCAGGGACAGGGCATTGTGGAAAGAGCACATCTTACTTTAAAAAATTGTCTAAATAAAATAAAAGGGGGAATAGGAGCCTCCTACAAGTCTCCTAAAGATAAACTTAATTTAGTTCTTTTCATTCTAAATTTCTTAACTCTGGATAGGGACGGCCATTCTGCAGCTGATCGACATTATAATCCCCATAATACTCTTCAAGTATGGGCAAAATGGAAAGATATCCTGACAGGTTGTTGGAAAGGACCGGATCCAGTCCTTCGTTGGGTGCGAGGGTCTGTTTGTATTTTCCCACAGGATCAACAGACTCCAGTCTGGATTCCAGAAAGGCTAATCAGAGTTTTACAGCATGCAAGTGATGCTGCTCCTCCTCACAATGGCGAGTCTGAGCCTTCCTCCAATAACAAAAACTCAGACGGAAAGGCAAACCCGGAACCTATGGGCCATTGTTAGCCTGGCCATATTTTTCTCTTCTAACTAACATATTTTTTATCCTTCCTTTTCTTGCTTTTCACCAATTTCTCTACAAGTCTGTCAATTCTACTGATGATTTTTCAGGTCGTGCTGTTTTTGGTGACAAGGATATTTCTAGCCTTTCTTTGCTTTAATAGGAGGAATTTCTGCACTTTGCCGTTGGAATCATACTACAAATTAGACCCAGAGTAGAGCAACTCGTTCTGCTGACCCTAGCTATGATATTGCTTTTCCTCCTACGTCAGCTTGTGTATTTCCTCCCTTTTATGTTCCTACCAACTAACATTTCTAATAACACCTCTTAACTGTTCACTAACTGTGTCCTATCTCTCACAATACTGGAATGGTTCTTTTGCCACCTGTGCAATTTGCACATTTCTATCTTCCTACCAGTCCTAGTTTCTGTTGCAGATATAGAATTGCCAGTGCTATTATCAAGAAACAGAAGAGGCTTTGACATTGCAACAGCCGTGATCACTGCCACCACAGTCCTTGCAGTAGCAGCATTGACACAACCACAACAACGATCATTCGGCCGAGAATGCAGTTGCAGCCTTACAGACCATAGAGACTCTATCAGAGAATGGACTCATTATAAGAACAAGTGGATACCTTGCAAGAACTTTTGGGACTGGGATGCGTTTATTCCCTGAGAGCTGCTTTGTGTTACCCGTATTGTAACTCCATTGGGACGTATATTGTTTCTGTATTTAATATGGCTATAAGGTTCTTCTTCTGTTTATAGATTTGTCAAACAGTGGGCAAGCTTAGGAGCTATGGTGGTACCCCTCTGCCTTGGCCTTCTTCTCTTCATTCGTTTTGGCATGCATCTGCAAGCTAGCCAATAGAGAGATCAAATTATTTTTCATCAGGCCATGACCGCCCTAAAGGCCGACAGCCCCCCATTAGTATGGCTCTTGATGCTGGATCGGTAGTCAAAGACGGGTAATGAAGGAGGTGGCTGTGTACCAACCTAAGACAGGAGCTGCAGCATGCTCTGCAGGCTCTGATGACATATGTAAGGACATATGCTGACCACTCAGCCTAAGACAGACACGGTCCCGAGCCTTAGTTTAATATTAAAGAAGGGGGATCTGTGGGGGTTTCCGGGACCCCCAGCCTTGGGCGTGTTCAAGATGGTGCCTCACGCTGAGCCAAGAGCGGCCAGCTATACAGTAAACAACCAGCGAATTCCAATGATTGGCTAGTTAACGATGTGACTGGAGCATGCCCCCTCGTGTGCCCATCCTGCGCCTGCAGCTGTCCGCGTTTATCTCGTGTACTCTCCCCTGATTGATTGAAGTGTATATAAGCCTAGTGGGTGGGAGAGTAGGAGAGAGAAGCTGAGGAAGGGGCAGAAGCTGAGGGGGGAATGGAACGGACGGAGCGGAAGCGGCGGCGGTGGCGGCGGTGACGGCGGCAGCAGCAGCGGCTGGAGCTGAGCTGGAAGGAGGGAGTACGCGGGAGTGGAAGAAGCTGGGAAAAGGGAAGCTGGGAGTGTGCAGAAGCTAGGGGTAAGAGAAGCGTAGGAAAGGAACTGTGCACAATAAACTTCCAAAGCTTCAGACATTTGTCGTGTCTCTCTCTGCGGCCAGAGGGGACCCGATAATCAGTGAACAGGGATAGTTTGAGTTCTTCTTTTCCAATTTGTATCCTTTTAATTTCTATGGTTTGTCTAATTGCTCTGGCTAGAATTTCAAGGACGATGTTGAATAGAGGTGGTGAAAGAGGACATCACTGCCTTGTTCCAGTTTTTAGGGGGAATGCTCTTAGTTTTTCACCATTTAGAATGACATTGGCCATGGGCTTAGCATAGATGGCCTTTACAATGTTAAGGAATGTTCCCACTACCCCAATTTTTTCTAGTGTTTTGAGCATAAAGGGATGCTGTATTTTATCGAATGCTTCTTCTGCATCTATTGAAATAATCATGTGATTCTTAACTTTAACTCTGTTAATCTGGTGAATGACATTTATTGATTTCCAGATGTTGAACCAACCTTGTATTCCTGGGATAAAATCCACTTCATCGTGGTGCATTATCTTTTTAATATATTTTAGTATGTGATTTGCTAAAATTTTGTTGAGAATTTTTGTGTCGATGTTCATTAAGGATATTGGTCTGAAATTTTCTTTCCTTGATGTGTCTCTGTCTGGTTTAGGTATCAGGGTGATATTGACTTCATAGAATGAGTTTGGGAGGGTTCCCTCCTCTTCTATTTCATGGAATACTTTGAGGAGTATTGGAATGAGCTGTTCTTTAAAGGTTTTGTAGAACTCGGCTGAGAACCCATCTGATCCCAGACTTTTCTTTGTTGGTAGGCTTTTGATGACCTCTTCTGTTTCATTGCTTGAAATGGATTTATTTAAGTTGTGTATATCCTCCTTGTTCGGTTTAGGTAATTCATATGTCTCTAGAAACATGTTGATGTCTTCGAGGTTTTCTGTTTTGTTGGAGTATAGATTTTCAAAATAGCTTCTAATTATATTTTGTAATTCACTCGTGTCTGTTGTTGATTGTGTTCATTCCAAATTTTAGTAATTTGAGTTTTTTTGTTCATTTGGAATTTTAGTAATTTCAATTTTCTCCCTCTTTCTCTTTGTTAGTGTGGCTAAGGGTTTATCACTTTTGTTTATTTTTTCAAAGAACCAACTATTTATTTTGTTAATTTTTCCAATTGTTCCTTTGATTCAATTTCATTGATTTTTGCTCTGATTTTAACTATTTCCTGTCTTCTACTACTTTTGGCATTGTTCTGCTTTTCTTTTTCTAGGGCTTTGAGCTGTAGTGTTAAGTCATTTATTTGTTGATTTCTACTTCTTTTTTTGAATGCGCCCCTTGAAATAAATCTTCCTCTAAGTACTGCTTTCATAGTGTCCCAGAGATTTTGATATGATGTGACCTTCTTCTCGTTTACTTCTAAGAATTTTTTTTTATTTCCCTCCTGATGTCTTCTGTTATCCATTCATCAAATAATAGTGTATTATTTAATCTCCAGATATTGGAGAAGTTTCTGTTTTTTATTCTGTCATTTATTTCTAATTTCAATCCATTATGATCTGATAGAGTACAAGGTAGTATCTCTATCTTCTTGTATTTGCTAACAGTAGCTTTGTGGCATAAAATATGGTCTATTTTAGAGAAAGATCCATGGACTGCTGAGAAGAAAGTGTATTCGTTCTTTGTTGGATGGTATATTCTATATATGTCCGTTAAGCTTAAATTGTTGATTGTGTTATTGAGATCTATGGTTTCTTTATTCAATTTGTGTTTGGAAGATCTATCCCTTAGTGAGAGAGGTGTGTTAATATCGCTTGGTATTATTGTGTTATGGTCTATTTGATTTCTGGAATTGAGAAGGATTTGTTTGATGTACATGGATGAGCCAATGTTTGGGGCATAGATATTTATGATTGTTATGTCTTGCTGATTTATGCTTCCCTTAAGTAGTAAGTAATGACCTTCTTTGTCCCTTCTGACTAGTTTTGGCTTGAAGTCCACATTATCTGAAATGAGGATGGATACTCCAGCTTTCTTGCTGTGTCTGTGTGCATGGTATTTTTTTTTCCCATCCTTTCACCTTTAGTCTATGGTATCTCTTTCTATGAGATGAGTCTCTTGCAGGCAGCATAGTGTTGAATTTTTCTTTTTAATCCAATCTGCCAGTCTATGTCTTTTGTTTGATGAGTTTGATTGAACATTCAGGTTTATTATTCTGATATGATTTGTACTCCCAGTCATTTGACTCATTTTTGTTTTTTGACATGATTTGGTTTCTCCTTTATTTGGTTATTCCTTTAGGCTAATTCCTCCCATTGCTGATTTGCATTGTTGTTTTTCATCTCTTCCTCATGGAATATTTTGATGAGAATGTTCTGTAATGCCGGTTTTCTTTTTGTAAATTCCTTTAGCTTTTGTTTATCATGGAAGGATCTTATTTTGTTGTCAAATCTGAGAGTAAGTTTTGCTGGGTATAAGATTCTTCGTTGGCATACGTTTTCTTTCAGGGCTTGGTAAATGTTGTTCCAGGCCCTTCTAGCTTTTTAGGGTCTGGATTGAAAAATCTTCTCATTTTCTTATTGGTTTCCCCCTGAATGTAATTTGAATCTTTTCTCTTGTGGCCTTTAAAATTCTGTCTTTATTTTGTGTGTTAGACATTTTCATTATAATGTGCCTTGGTGTGGATCTGTTGTAATTTTGTATATTTGGAGTCTATAAGCCTCTTGTACTTGGTTTTCCATTTCATTCATCAGATTTGGGAAATTTTCTGATATTATTTCATTGAATAGATTGTTCATTCCTTTGGTTTGTTTCTCTAAGCCTTCCTCAATCCCAATAATTCTTAAATTTGGCCTTTTCATGATATCCCATAATTCTTGTAGATTCTGTTCATGATTTCTTACCATCTTCTCTGTTTGGTCAACTTTGTTTTCAAGATTAAATATTTTTTCATCAATGTCTGAGGTTCTGTCTTCCAGGTGTTCTATCCTATTGGTTATGCTTTCTATGGAGTTTTTAACTTGGTTTATTGTTTCCTTCATTTCAAGGATTTCTGTTTGTTTTTTTTCAGTATCTCTAACTCTTTATTGAAATGATCTCTTGCTTCCCGTATTTGCTCTTTTAACCACCAATTGGTGTGATCATTTAATGCCTGCATTTGCTCTTTCATCTCCTCCTTCAATGCCTGCATTTGCTCTTTCATCTCCTCGTTTGCTTCCCTGATTGTTTTAAGTATGTTCATTCTGAACTCCCTTTCTGACATTTCTTCTGCTGTGCTGTCATTGGGTTTTATTTATATAGTATCTATGTTTGTTTGGGATATTTTCTTCCCTTGTTTTCTCATACTGGTCAGGTGTCAGTGGGACTCAGAGATATTGCAGATTTCCTCTATTGGCTTATAGTGTCCCTGTAGATTTCCAGTGTATCACCTCCCAGCCTTCAATAGCCTGAATTCTTGGAGGAACTTGATAATGCAGTGCTTCCGAAGAAAGCTGCCCCTAGCCCGCTCCTGTGTCCAGGGCTTGGAGCGGCTCTGTGCGGAAAGGCTCTCACTGGGGAGCCTGCTCTGAGAAGCTGGCCATGTGGGAGGAGCCCCATGCCAGAGTGTGCAGGGCTACCTGGGTAAGACTCTAGCTGCCCTGTCCTGCTCTGATAAGATGAGCCTATCCGTGCCTGCTGCCAAGGCTGAGCTTCATCTGATGGGGGAGACTCTCCCGGTGGTTTTATTTTAGTCCGAGTCTCTCAGTGTCTCCCCTTCTTGAATCCTGGGTTCTGGAGTGACTGGAGATGCAGTCACCCTCTAGTCCACCATCTTGGATTGGCCGGTGGAAAGAGCATGCGCCCAGAGGGGGCAGGGCTGCCTGGAGAAGTCTCTGGTTGCCCTGCCCTGATCCCAGAGGCTGCCTACGTGTTGGAGCTCTCCATTGGCTCAGGGACTTGTGGCTGGCTCTGTGTAGAAAGGCTCTCACTGGGCTGTCTGCTCCGAGAAGCTAGCCTTCAAAGGTGCCTCCTACCAGAGGGGGCCGGGCTTCTTGGGGAAGTCCCTGCCTGCCCTGTAATGGTCCCTGAAGCTGCTTGCAGGCTGGAGCTCTCCGCGCTGGCTCCGGGACTTGGAGCTGATTCTGTTCAGAAAGGCTCTCACTGGGGGGCCTGCTCTAAGAAGCTGGAGAAGCTGGCCATGTGGGAGGAGCCCAATGCCAGAATGCACAGGGCTACCTGGGGAAGACTCTAGCTGCCCTGACCTACTTCGATAAGCCACCTCTATCCAGGCCTGCCACCCAGGCTGAGCTTCACCCAGTGGGGAAGACTCACCCGTGGCTCTATTTTAGTCCCAGTCTCTCAATGCCTCCCCTTCTTGAATCCTGTATTCTGGAGTGACTGGAGATGCAGTCACCCTCTTGTCTGCCATCTTGGATCGCCCTGTGGAAAGAGCCTTGATCTTTGTTTTTGTTTTTGTTTTGACAGGGGCAGGGGGATTGGCTTATTTTGCTTTGGATAATAGTGTCCAGATCCATCCATTTACCAACAAAAGTCATAAAGTCATTCTTTATGTGACTGAGTAATATTCCATTCATTCTTTCCAGTCTACGGAGCATGTGTTACTTAGGGAGCATCTACTGTGCCCAGTACTTTCCTGTTACAAGTGACATGAACAGACAGTTGCTGACTGCAGGTAGCTTGCTGTCCTCTGCTGTGTTCCTGTTTAGTCAGGGACAGTGACCAAGGGACATATTTCCATGATCACAGGAAGATGCATGTTACACCTGGGTGTGTTAGGGACCCTGCTGCTCCCATCAGGCTTTAAATCTTGCCACCTTTCCAGATGTTTGCAAGTGATCCAGCTGAAGAATTGCTCTGCACCCCTCCTCTCTCTTGGGCCCCTCCCTGTAATGATTTGGTTTGGGGTTGGGGACTCCATGCCTGTTTTCTTCTCTGGTAACCTGTCCTCAAGAACATTCGAGTCTCAGGTTTGACAACATTTCTTTACCCAGAAATCCTTTACTTGTCACCTGCCTCTTCATTCTTTCTCTTTGCTTCCTCCATTCTGCCTGGTGAGGACATCAGCTGCTCAGTTCCTCTGTCATATCCCCATGCTCCCCATCTGACCTGATGCAAGTCCTAGGAATGAAATGGGGAGAAGTCTCACAGGCAGGGCCATGGGTATCTTAGGGGAGCTACCAAAGAACAAATAGGCCTGTGCCAAGCAAGGAGTGAAGGAGAGAGGGAGGGGGAAAAGAAAAGGAAGGGAAGGTATAAGCGGTGGTCCCCAGGGCATGTGCCCCATGACCGGGTTCTTCCAACTAGATCCTATCTCCTGTGGTTTTACCACTTGTCAAACATCATTCACCTATGAACTGATCAATGGATTGATTCATCCATGATGTCAGAGCCCTTATGATTCACTCACTTTCCGAGGACTCCACCTCTGAGCAGTGCTGCAGAGGGGACAGGTCTTCAACACTTGTGCCTGTCATTGACATTCCCATCAAAACCGTAACAGGGTCCTAAATGCACTTTTGACTTGTGGACACGAGGAGCAGACCATGGGAGTAAAGAGCAGAGGGCGGGAATGGCCTTTGGTGCGACCCCCTCATTAGCTGGGTCCCACTGAGCTTCTCAGACTTGCATTCAGACCCTGGCTCAGTCATCTGCTTGGCAGAGGGGAGCATTAGCAAGCCTCAGTTTCCCCATCTGTGTAACAGGGACACACATTTCATGCCCATTTGGCAGACATCAGAGTTTGCACTGCAGTGCCTGCCGTGGAGGGAAGAGGACCCTGCAGGAACACAGTGAGACAGAGCCGTTCCTGCTGCTGTGACCCTGGCAGACAGACTGGTGCATGGACTCTGGTCTCTGCCACTGTTCCCTCAGCTGGGCAGACTCAGTGTCTCCCAGGTCTCCTCCTCTCCTGGAGTCCTGTCTCCACCCCAGCGTGGCAGTGTCCTGGGCTGAGATCCCACTTTCAGGCATGCTACCTGTAGGAGGTCACAGGATCTGCAAGTCACCTCTTCATGCCTGAGTCATGCCCTGCCCTGAGAGCTGCATGTACCTCTAGGGCACCATGGTGTCGGCTATCTTTTTTCAGGCCACGTGTCGGCGGTGTATCTGGTAGGATCCCTGACATGCCGAGCGTCCAAACAGAGCCGCACTGTAGCAGGAAGGAGTGGGCGGTTCCCGCAGCACCTGCCCCCCGTCAGGCAGGCTGCACCTGGGGCTCTGAGTCTGACAATCCCAGGGCCTTTTAAAGGGTGGTCCTCAAAGGCCTAGTCCTGAAGATGCTCCCTGGCTCGTGGCGACTTCAGTGGGTGTGTTCCCAGGACCTACCCAGCATCCAATATGCATGAATCACTTTGAACAGTGACCCTCACTGAGAGTCCATCCCAAAAGTC
>NW_025920129.1:1628106-1827205 GCF_902686445.1 Sciurus carolinensis | reverse complement strand
GCACTACAAAAAAAAAAAAAAAAAAAAAAAAAAAAAGGAATTTAAACCCCAGTGATTCTAAGGATTCTAAAATTATGGGATATACCCAAATGGCAAGCACCATAAATAACCAGCCCTTGGAAGATGAAAGGAAGGTGGAGGGCTGCCTTCTAATAAGTCTTCCCCTGATCAGAAACACAGCCATGATCAAATGTCTCAAAACCCAACTTCAGATGAAGTATTCTTGGAGGGTGAGACATTCCATTTTGTCGCACAGTGATATTTGGCAGAGTTTGTAGTTTGAACTACTTACTTGGTAATGAAAGCATTGCCATAAAAGTCCAAATGCTGAAGTAAACCCTGATCTTTTTCAAGGAAGTTGAGGAAAGGACCAATTTGAAAGGCCAAGGGAGAAACTGCTACTTTAGAGAATAGGCTGCTTTTCTTTTTTCCAGATTCTTTATTGGTGCATTATCATTGTAAATAACATAGGACTTATTATTATATATTCATATATGCACACAATATAACTATATAATTTGGCCAATATCATTCCTAAGTATTTCTCCTTGCCATTCCCTCCTCCCCTGATTCCTTTCTTCCACGGATTTTTCTTTCATTTTCATGAGATCCTCCTATCCCAACACATGTCTTTCTTTTCTACTTTTTTAATTTTTAAATTTTAGTTGTACATAACCATAGAATGCATTTTGACATCACACATAAATTGAGTGCAACTTCTCATTTTCCTAGTGTACCATGTATACACCAGTTGTGGAATCATATATGCACATAGGGTAATAATGTCTGATTTGTTCCAATGAAACCATAGACATCATAATAGGGGCTATTTGGCTTAAGGCTGTATATTATTTGCATTGGCTGCTGTCATTATTTGTATCCCCCTTAAAGGTGGGACACCATAAGTCTGATAAGTCTGCAGGTAGAAACTGTACTGCCAGGCTGGGGAGATAGCTCAGTTGGTAGAGTACTTGCCTCCCAAGAACAAGGCCCTAGGTTCAATCTCTAGCACCTCAAAAAAAAAAAAAAACCTGTACTGCCTCAACTCCACACTGCTAGATGGGTAAACACACACACACACACACAGCATGAAAACACAAGGGCACAAATCACCCCAAACCAAACAAGATGCACAATAATAGAATCCAATGGCACCACAATAGAAGAAACATCAGAGAAAAAGTTTAGAATGTACATAAACTGAGCTTGAGGTAAAGGATGATGTAAAGAGTGGAATCAGAGATAAAATTAAGAGGTAAAAATCACTTCAATATATAGATTCTGAAAAGAAATCAAGCAGAAATCCTCAAAATGAAGGAACTAGTAAACCAAATTAAGAAGTCAATGGAAAGCATCACCAACAGACTGGACCACTTGGAAGGCAGAACCTCAGACAATGAAGAGAAAATGTTTAATCTTGAAAGTAAAGTTGACCACACAGAGAGATAATAGGTTCCTTTGATGCAGAGTTCATGGTCTAGGCTCCTGCCACAGGAGTTCCTATCAACTGGTTAGTGGAAGTGTAGTTACTGGGCAAGTGTGTCCAGAATATCTTTTCTGAGTTGTATTCTTTAAAAAAAGTGGTAAACATTGTTGCAGAAATTTTTCATACCAGCGAGGTGTGCAAAGCAGGGGAGGGTCACAAATCATGGCAGCAGAATGAGAATGAACAACTTGGAGACCCTTAGAAAGAACTTGGGCAGGCAAGCAGGCATAACTTCCCAGTTCCAGAACTGACAAGAACAATTCCATCTTGGTATCAGCAACTTTCATAGATATTACCAGTTGGGTGCCAAATTCCAGTTGCACTGGTTACTTCTGAGAGGAGAGAAGACAGCAGGTGAATTCCGCTCCCCAGTACAATGATGACAACCTCAGCTGTCTTTGTTTATCATTGTGAAGTTTACTGAGAGTAAATAAAGCATTTTACTTAAGCACAAAGGTGTAAGATGTTGAGGAACTAAGTACAATAGTTTAACTGGCATATCAAATGTCACTCTTAGTATAGAGTATTACTATGGTCCTACTTCTCTAGAGCAGGAGTTGGCAAAACTGTCTATAAGGTCAGAGAGTAAATTTTTGGCTTTCCCATATGGTGTCTGTTGTATCCACCCAGCTCCCCTCCTGGGAGGTAGCAGAGTAGCTGCGGAAGAGATGGAATGTGGGGAGGGAAGAGGCCAAGTTAGCCTTAGCCAGCAGACCCTAAGCTGCTCCCAGCTGGGGAGGCTGTGGAGGCAGATTATCAACACAGGTGGAAGCCAAGACTCATTGGCCTCAGTGAAGAGCTTCATGGTTTCCAAGCTCAGCCTCATGAAGCGCATGAGCTTCCTGCATTTGCCTGGGCTGTGGCTGCACCCTCTTCCCTCTCCCTCTTTGCACCCAGTCCATGGTTTCCTGCTGCCACTTCTGTGGAAAGTGACTTCCTGTACGATGAAGTCAGGAGGCAGGGAGAAAGAACACATCAGGGAGAGATTCCAGCAGTCCCTACTGCTCTCAGAAGAGCCTCTTCTCTGGGGACATCAGCTCATCCCTGAGTTGAGCTTGGAATCCTGGGATGTGCTGCCTGATCCTTGCACCTAGGGTACCCTTATCATAGGTACTTCTAAGGTGGAACAGAGCTCAGGTGGTGCTGGTCCCTAGCACCTGTAAAATTAGCAGCTGTGCCTAAGGGTTCTCCAGCGTGCCCTGGGGACTTACTTGTCCAGCTCAGAAAATACCAGTTCAAGGCTTCCCAGGAGACTTGGTACCTTAGGCCTTGGAAGTAGCACTCTGCCCCTGGTTTCCCCTCCTACCTCCCATATGGGAGGTATCTAGGGCTAAAGGGGACACCTGTTTCCACTTGGGAGGCCCCAGTTTTAACTGTTCTCATCCAGGGTGGTGCTGAAGAAAGATGTGGACCGGAGGAATTATAGAAGCTAACTTCAGCTGGAGAAGCCCAGGCAGGGTCCCTGCACAGCTGGGAGTAGCAAGGAAGCATGGACTAGTGTGAGCAGACAGTTCCCCAGGTACTCAGGTGGAAAGCAGGAGACATGTTCTGGATCAGGGGCTCTCTGTTCCTTCCCACTCACATTGTACTGACCCAGAATTTCCCAGAATGTGCTTGAAGCTCCAGTTTCTCAAGATGGCCCAGCAAAAGTCTTCTCAAACTTTCTGGAAAGTGGTGCTTTCCCTCTTAAGCTTCACAAGGTATGTGTGCATTTTCCTGAACCAGTTAGAAACTGGTGTCTACTCATCAATAACATGGGCATCCTGTGTACTGCATCACATCTGGAAGTCATTGCGTTTGTGCACCTAAAATTTTCTTAATTAGAGTCTATGTCCTTAGACCACATTCTCCTACCCCACACTCCTTCCTCTCCAGCCTGGATTCAGCACCCCTGTTCCATACTCACCTCCACCTTTCAACAAATACCAAGAGGGAGAAGCAGCTGGAGGCAGTGGATCCAGATCTGCTGCCCAGTCCAGGGAGACTCCAAAAGGAGACAAACACAAGCCTCTCCTAATAGGAGATATAATGAGAGCAGAGCCCATCTCTCTCCCTAGATGATCTTTGAATCCTTGGATGACTAGGGGGAGGTCAAGGTTCAAGGATCCAAGCCATGTCTTGGGGTCAGAGGCCATATATAAAATTGGCAGTACATTGGTGTCAGCTTTTTTTCCACTGTGAGCAAAAGACCTGATAAGAACAATTTCATAGAAGAAGTTTATTTGCCACTCATGGTTTCTGAGGTCTCACTCATGGTAAATCAATGTAGGAGCTGAGACTCTGATCAGAGTTTGCTTGTACTAGGTACAGTAGTCAGGAAAGTCAAGTGAGCCCAGAGATTTTGGACTTGGGTGCTGGCATCTAGAGAAAAGAGACTCTCTTGAATATTCCCTGGAGGCTGAGAATCCTGAGCAGGAATCAGTGTTAACTCTGCCTCAAGGAGTCAGATTAGGTGCTGGACAGGTTTCCTGTGGCGTCTCTAACCCTGCCCCAGAGATCTGAGAAATTAGTAATATTGGTGGCTGGTCCTCTTGGATTACATTTTTCTGGAGCCTGGGAACTAAGAACAAAAAGGAGAACAAAGGAAATCCAATGAATGTTTAACTTCTATTAGGGAAAATAAACCACCCTAAACAGTGAGATTTTTCTTTCACTTGGGAAATAAAATAATAGCTCAGGCATGCTGTCGGGGCTGTCGTGACTGCTTGACCCTGCCATCACACCCCAGGACCCTTCTTGTTTCCCATTCTGCTGTTCTTCTCAAGACAGCTGGTGAGGCCTAGAGGAGGAGGAGGAACCAAGGAGCTCGAGGCTCAGTGGCTTCCACCCTCATCTCCTTGGCCAAAACACAGTCGTGATCACACCTCACTGCCAAGGATGCTGGGAAATGTGTTTTATATTTCAGTTTTTATTTCTCCAATCAGAGGCTGAGAAAGTATACAGGAGGATAAATGAGCCCATCCTCTGTAAGTCCTCTCTAGTTCTGGCAGTAGAATTGCTGAGAGAGAAAGTGGTAATGTTTATTAAATTTTACTTCTAGGGGTCATTGTTCAATTTATATTTTCTTATTTATTGTTTTTAGATACACATGACAGTAGGATATATTTTGACATATCATATATACATGGAGTTCATCCCATTCCAATTAGGATTCCAATCTTGTGGTTGGACATGGTGTAGAGTTTCACTGGTCATGTGTCCATAGATGAACATAGGAAAGTGACGTCCATTCATTCCACTGTCTTTCTATTCCCATCTCCTCCCTTCCCTTTATTATCCTTTGTTGAATCCAATGAACTTCTGTTCTTCCCTCCCCACCTCTTATTGGGAGTCAGCATCCATATAGAAAGAACATTGAGCCTTTGTTTTTTTTGGGGGGGTTGGCTTATTTCACTTAGCAAGATAGTCTGCAGCTCCATCCATTTGCCAGCAAATGTCATAATTTCATTCTTCTTTGTGGCTGAGTAATATTTCCATTGTGTATATATACCACATTTTCTGTATCCATTTATCTATTGAAAGGCACCTAGGTTGGTTTCATAGCTTAGCTCTTGTGAATTGAGCTGCTATAAACATTAACATAGCCATGTCAGAGTAGTATACTGATTTTAAATCTTTGGGATATAAGCAGAGGATTGGGATAACTGGGTCAAGTTGTGGTTGCATTCTAAATTTTCTGAGGAATCTCCATACAGCTTTCCATAATGGTTGCTCCAATTTGCATTTTGTGTGTCTGTTTTCCCACATCTTGCCAATATTTATTGTTATTTGTAATCTTGATAATTGCCATTCTGACTGGAGTGAGATGGGATCTCAATGTAGTTTTAATTTGCATTTCTCTCATTGCTAGAGATATTAAACATTTTTTTTCATGCATTTGTTAACCATTTGTATTTCTTCTTCTGTGAAGTACCTGTTCAATTCCTTTGCCAACTGATTGATTGGGTTTTTTGTTTTTTTAGAACAGTGCTCATGTTTTCTGTGGAACATAAATCAACAAAAATAGTTAAGCTGCTTCTTCAATGTCATATTAATGCCTCTGCTTCAGATAAATGTGGATGGATTGCATTATCTTACATCATTGCTAGTGGTAATACTGCTTTTGTATTTGCATTAAAATATTAATCAAGATTAAATGTAGATTCACAATAATTACAACTATTGTATCTTACACATAAGGTGAGATTTTATAGTATAGCTATGTATGGAATGGTCGTGAGTCAGGACAGTTCATCAACCAGAAACCCTTTAAAAGTCTAGATAAGAAGTAGTGATGAGTATAAGAGTCACCTACAAGGCTTGTTCTTCTCTTTCCATCTGCCAATTCCCCTTTGGTATGGAGAGCTTCCTAGTCACATAGGCAGGAAGGAGAGTGATAAGTGGGGAGAGAATAGAACAGAGGAGACCCTAATCTATAAAAGATGTAGTGCGTGCTCACTTCTTGCAATTCTAGAACATCAGCCATGGCCCCCTTCTCCCTCCCCGGAGAAGTCTGTACTACTACTTTTAAATAAGATCTGCTTAATATATGCTTGCCTTGATGTGCTTCTCTAACATAATACTTCAATATATGAGGAAACAGAACTCATCACCGATAAACAGTGGTATCATTAATCGTTTTTTTTTTTACCACAGAGAGTTCCGTTTTATTTATCTTTTTCAAAGAGCAAACCCACTTTTGTTTTCTAAGTAATGAATTTCTGTTTTTGTTTTGTTTACTTAGAGTCACAGACATTGCATTTTTCTCATTCCTTAAGTTGATTTAATATATTTCTCTCTCAGACACCACACCAGTCTCAGGTTCTTAAACAGGGTAAGGCTTGGGCCTTGCATACAGCTGTGCATTTAAATAGCAATCAATTTAGAGCCCTGGTGGGAAACACTTGGCTGAGATACAGAATTTCTGACAGCTGGGGCAAACCATGAGACATGTGACCTATCATGGGTGACTTGACTCAGCTGTGTGAGTTCAGATCGTAGCACACAGGTCAACTGGCCTCCCACAGAGTTCCTCTGGGCTGCTTCTGTTTCTCCAGTTCCAGGGTATCCCTTGGAGCCAAAGCAGGGCAGATAGTCCTCTGCCACACATCACCACCTCCCTCCTCCCTTGTTGCAGAGCACAGGGTCTGGCATTAATGGAGGATTCTTGCATGAGTCCGGTGCAAGGCAAAGCAGTCTCAAAACCCATTTCTACTTTCCAGCAGAGTTGCTCAGACAGGTTGCTCTTTGCAGATAAAGATTTGCTAGGCAGGCAGCCCTTGGACCTGGAGGAAGTACCTCCCCACTGGTAAGCCAGAGTCCAGACTTCCCTGTGTGCATTTCTCCCTGAAACCACTAGGTGGCACTAGGGCTTCTTGAAAAGTGGACAAACTGTCTTGCTCAAGGACCTGCCTACTGACCCACCCTGCCAGTAGGGAAGTGGCTCCTAGCCAGTGTCAGTAGGCCACCCTGAGAGACTGGGCTCTGCCAGTGAGGGCCAGCCCAGCCCAGAGCACCAAACAGGGAACCTATGCTCCTCTAGATTGACTGCACGTCTCCAGGTCTTGGTTTCTTCAAACTGGGAAGAATGGCACAGATTCAGTGGCAAGGGGTTGGAGCACACTGTGAACTAGAAAAGGTTAGAGTCAGAATGCCTTTTGAGGACACAGGAATGAAAAGGAAGAGCTGAGGCTGACTCCACTCATGAGGAATATCCTGGGTGGCTTGCTGAGACCACCAGCCTGGGCAGGGAGGCATCCTCCTAAGGAGGAACCCTAATGAAGATATGGTCAGCACTTTACACCTGCAAACTCACTGAAACCCAACGCCAGCTTCTGATTCTCTCAGAACTACTTTGATGATTCCCATTTCTACAGACAGGAAAACAGAAACCCAGAGAAGTTGTTACTGGCTGGTGTTAGTATGTGGTCCATTGGGATGCAGAAATGCAGATGGGGAGAGAACCAGGAGGGAGATGGGATGAGGCAAGAGAGGGCAGGAAGGTGAGGAGAAGGATGCCTGCAGTGGGCAATGGAGGGGAGAAACAGGGGACCTTTTTGATTTCCAGTGGCTGCACAGGAAATAAAGCAGTAGAAAGGTTGTGCCTGGCATCTTTGGGAATGTCATTTGCAAAACCATCGCTTTAATCAGCTCCTCTTCCATCAAGACTCTCCCTAAATACATACCTGTCTGTTTTGCACACAGGAGTTGCAGAGACACACCCTGGTGGCAGACGGGTCCAAAGAAAAGAATGAATGAGATGGGCCATGACATTGAGACAACAGCCTTATTAATGCTGCCTTAGTGACTCCCAGCTGTGGCATATCTAAGTTTAGCCATCTCATTTAACTAGGATGACTATCTCAGGGACTCAATCTGGAGGGGACAGTTGGGGAGGAGGTCATCTCTCTGGGAGGAGGGAGAAATTACCCATTGTTTATAAATGTTTGGCCGGTTGTCAAGGCAACAGATGTGGCCAAAGTAACAAGTCAGTCGGTCCCATGTTTTTGTTCAGGGCTGTCCTCAAAAGATCATGTGTGTTAGCTTCACCAACTGTAATAGTACTTCCATGACACTAAAGAGTAGAAAACTACGTACAAAACTATGTCCAGAGGGTCTTCACAGACTTGGAAGAAAAAAAAAAGTCCTTGCAAATTAGTTTCAGTTTTCAAACCAAACCAAACCTGCCACATTCCTCAAGTGAATGATAAGTAAACTCAATCTTTAAGTATAACAGCAGAATATTAAAATTTTGTCATAACAAATTTTATTCAGGATATAAATTTGGGTTGTATGCATATGAATGCTTTCTGATCATCAGGTGAGCAGCTTGCCTCTGGCACACTCTCTGCCATGATGTCTGCCTCACCTTGAGCCCCGAGGAATGGAGCCAGCCTTCTATGGACTGAGATCTCTGAAACTGTGAGCCCTTAAATAAACTTTTCCTCCTCCACAATTGTTTTGGTCAGGTCTTTTAGTCATAGCAGTGAACAAGTTGACTGAAACACATATGTACCTCTTACTCGAAACTTCAACTCATAAAAATAAGGGAAAAAAACTCCAGGTCATTGAAATCTAAATCACTAAGTGAAAACTACTTCTGCTGTAATTTTTAGGGGAAGAAAAGGCCAGTAGCAATGTGCACTTTAGGTGAGGAGAATGTAATGCTGTTTCTAGTAAGAAACATGAATTTATGCCTCCAAGAGGTCAGAGTTAAAGTCACACTCCTATTTATTAGTAATCACATGATATTGAGATATTTCTTGTAAAATGGACAAAAAAGTAGACTTTGCTCATGGACCATTTTGATTTAAATGAGATAATACTCTAAGTCACTTTGTCAGGCACATTGAAAGCATAAATGGATACTAGTTACTGTTAAGAAATTACTGCTTGCTGCTGTGGCTATTTCAGGACAAATCACTAGCAGGTCATGACTCATGGCTCCATTCAGCCAATGCTCAGCCCTACTGAGGATAGCTCAAGAGACTCACAGAATAACCTGAATTATATTCAGTAAGCCCTAGGTCAATCCAGCTCCACAGCCAAGGATTCTCTGCCAGTACAAAATGTTCATTGGAGAGACACAACAGGAAGACAATCGATGTGCACTACTGTCGGGGCACCGCGGACCCCTGGCCCTGGGTGTGGCTTGGCTGCCTGGGTGTGGCATAGCTGGCTTGGCTTACTTAGATGCGTATCCAAGATGGCACTTGGCAGGCTGCCAGTATGGTTGGCTTTTGCACAAACAACTGACATCATTTTGAGGAAGTTCCAGGGATTGGTTAAGTTCCCTCGTGGACAGTGCATGATCACTGCATGTCTGCATTTACTGCCTGTATCTGTTCATGCTCTCCCCTCATGCTCAAATGCTGATTGGTTACAGTACTGTAGATATTGGAGTGTAAGTTCCTCAAAGAGAAGAAAAATGAAAGAACTGAGAGGAAGGGGGTGCGCGCAATAAAAGGGCTGAAAAGAACCAGGTGTCGTGTCTCTCTGCGGGCGGGGAGCGCAACAGATGGTGCCGAAACCCGGGAGCCCTAAAAATAACTCTAGAGTAAGTATAAGATAAGTATTTGATAAAGTAAATTAAACAGTAAAAAGGCCTTGAAAGTTCGCGGAACAGTGACTAGTTATAAAGGTTCGTGGAGCAGCGACTAGTTATAAAGGTTCGCGGTGCAGCGACTAGTTATAAAGGTTCGCGGTGCAGCGACTAGTTATAAAGGTTCGTGGAGCAGCGACTAGTTATAAAGGTTCGCGGTGCAGCGACTAGCTATAAAGGTTCACGGAACAGTGACTAGCCAAGGGGTTTTGTGTTATCTGTGTGTATAAAGTGATGGTAGATTTTCTGTGTAGTAAGTGTCTTTGTTACATCAATTGCGTGGCTTGTTTGTGTGCTTGGAGCTCTTAGTGCTGTGAGATTTAATCATAGGAACAGAACTGTCTAAGACTGGAATGCAGCAGCCTCTTAGGGAGTTGTTGGGGAATCACGGAATGCCGCTGAAGGCAGAACAGCTTGAGCATTCCTTGATACCATAAAAAAGGTCTCTCCGTGGTTTTTAGATAAAAGGTTGTTAAATATTCCTCAGTGGAAGCACCTGGGAGAGGATCTACACATAACAAAAAAGCAAAAGCTGTTACCTGTTGGAACTTTAGCCATTTGGTCCCTGATTAAATCTTGCTTACAACATAAAGATAAACAAAATCTAAAGGGACCCCTGGAAGAGGGAAGTCAGGTTTTAGAAGAGATTAAAGAGAAACGGTTCTGTTCTCAGAACTCAGAAAGAAATAATAACTCAGAAGGGGAAGATTCAAAAGAGGAATTTTCAGGGGGGGAGCTAGAAAGGACATTTGGGAAGCTAACAATGCAGTCTAAGCGCCCTATTAATGATGACATTGACACCGGTGAAGACTCGAGACCTGTGGGCAATAGTTAAAAAACACTCTTTTGTGGAGCCTCTGACTGAGGGCAGTCAGGTTTTGGAGAAAATATAAAAAAAAAAAAAAAGGGTCTAAAACATCAAAAAGGGCGTCAATAAGATCAGGGACAAACAAAAATAAAAATAAAAGTGGGTGTAAGGAACAACTTGTTAGAAAGAGGGAAATCAGTTTAGGGGAGGGTCCCCCTAGGCAGAGAGCTCAGCAGCTCCATTCCTTAAAAGTAATAAAAAATAATGTTTTGTGATTTTCTGCATTCAAACCTAACCTGATTTCTCAACCAGGTAAAAAAGGGTTAAAAAGTCCTGGGTGATCCTCCCTCCCCCTGCCTGGCCTTGCTGAAGCCACATTGGAATGTAACTACAGCGTCTCAAGGAGAAAAGGGGGGTAGCCTGAAGATAAGAAAAAAAGAAAGAAAAAAAAAAAAAAAGGTGTCCGTTTTAAACTCCTGGGCCGCTACACAAAACTAACTTATTCTTCAAGATTCTTGTTTTGTTTTGTTTTTTCTTTAATGCTGTATTTTTGAGCTCATAATTTTGATCCTACATACCTAGGTTAATGATTTTATTTTTAATCAGTTCTATTTTTTATTCAACTGAAGTTTTTGAACATCTGTTTCATTGCAATGAACATTTACCTATAAAGTTTCAAGGCCTTTGATTTTGTGTTATGTGTTATGTTGTGCTGTCTAATGTCATGTTTTGTCTGCGTCAATACTGAGCGCTCTTAAAATTAAAATTTAAAATGGATCCAAATACTTTTATTCACGTGATTTAAAGGGTTCAATTTAAATTGGGTAAACTAATGAAAGTAAAATGTCTTTAGAAATAACTCACAACTCTCTAGGTGGTTAAGCTAATAAAATATTGATGTTAATAATATGTCTAATATCAATTGCTTCTAGGACTTTTCTTCAACAGGAAAGAGGCAGCAGATCCTGTTCAGGACACTTGTCTGATATCTTGGTTTTTATAAAATAAATAAATTGGAGTTAACATGTATGGGATTACTCAAATGTGTTTGTAGAGACGTCTGGTTAATTTACAAAGTTAAAATGCTAATTGTTAAATAACATCAAGTACTTTTAACTCCTTAAATTACATGGGGTATCATACTTAAACATTATTGGTGTTTACATAGGTTGGTAAATAAAAAGGGTTTATGATTACTTTGTGTCCTCACTAAACTAAAAACAAGGTTACTAAAAGTTATGTCCTAACAAGTGAAATTCTATATATAAAGGGTGCCAAAATTTTCAACTGTGTTTCAATTAAGAGTACTATAAATAACAAAATATTTAATCTTATTAAAATAGAGTGATTTATCTAAATTCAAAAATTTCATAAAAGTTGTATCAGAATGTAAACAAATAGGGGTCAACAGATAGAAAAAAAAATAAAATAAAAAAAAATAAAGGTTCTGGGTTTAAAAATATATTTAATAAAAAGAAAAAGAAAATGTTTCTGGATAAAAAAGTCTGTGTATAACAAAGGACAAGTTTCAACAAGTCTGTGTGTAACTAAGTTGGTTGTATGTATGTAAAACAGCTAAAGCTATTTAAGGTTTTTCCTAAGGTGAAATACTAATGTTCTGATATAAGCCAAAGTTTAATCTATATGGTAAAATGACATGGTAAAATAACAAAGTTTTCTTAAAAACACTAATTCATTCTTTACTTTGTGTCTCTTAAGTTTTATTCTTTAGAACAATTGTCTTAAAAATAGGGGTTTATACAATTATGGTTAAGCAACTGTTAAAGATTGTACTACGTTATAAAGTCTTAATTTTTCTTTAAAAACTAAAATTGGTAAGAACCAATTCCTCACTAAAATTAAAATAACTCTAACCACAGATGTACCTTATAACCCACAAAAACAAGGTATTGTTAAACTTACACATCTCACCCTCAAAAATACTCTTTATAAACAAAAAGGGGGAATAGAGGAGACCTTGAGGTCCCCTAAAGATAAACTTTCTCTTTGTCTCTTTGTTTGGGTTTTTTTTTTTTTTTAACTCTGGGTAATAAGGGTAACCCGGTGCTTTACTGGAGCTGCGGCTCAGTTTGTGTGTTTCCACGGAATAAACTAACTTACAACCTCTTTTTAGTCTCTTAGGAGGAACAGTTCAACTATGTAACAAAACAACTGCTTCTCTCAATTGTACTTCAGATTTGTGCTATCTCTCAATGTTAAAATGCTTCTAGGTTCCTGCTGGCAGACTTAATGTGTGTTCCTACCTTCCCACCAGTCCCAGTCTCTGTTACAGATGCAGAATTGCCAGTGTTACTATCAAAAAACAGGAGAGAATTTGGCATCACAGCGGCTATGGTCACTGCAATAGTGGTTTCTGCAACAGCAGCACTAGCAACTGCCATACCTACAGCAACAGCAGTCAATCACTTGGCCGAAAATACAGCTGCAGCCTTACAGACTAAAGAGACCCTAAACCAACATCTAACAGCAGGCATACTCCTTATAAATCAAAGAGTGGACTTACTACAAGAACAAGTGGACATATTACAAGAACTTTGGGGACTGGGATGTGTTTACTCTTTAAGAGCTGTTTGTGCTACCCCCATTGTATATGATAATTCCAGCACCGCAGCTGGGTTATCTAAAAAATTGTCAGCCTATCTTACTTCTACTTGGTCGTCTCAATTTGATAATCTTACCTCACGACTTAGGGCTAAAATTGTCAAAGCTAATTCTACTAGGGTACATATTGCTTCTGTATCTGAGATGGCTAAATGGTTTTCTTCTGCTTTCGATTTTGTAAAACAGTGGGCAGGTTTGGGCACTTTGGGACTGCTACTCCTCTTTGGTATCTTTTTCCTCACCCGCCTGGTTGTACAACTACGAGCCACCCAACAAATGGACCAGATTATTTTTCATTAGGCCATGACTGCCCTAGAGGCCGGCAGTTCCCCACAAGTATGGCTCTCGATGCTGGACCGGTAGTCAAAGACGGGTAAGGAAGGAGGTGACACCGTACCAACCTAAGACAGGAGCTGTAGCATGCTCTGCAGTTATCCAATGACGGGTAAGGACGGTGGTTGACCACTCCGCCTAAGACAGGCACGGTCCCGAGCCTTTTTCTTGTAAAAGAAAAAAGGGGGAAATGTCGGGGCACCGCGGACCCCTGGCTCTGGGTGTGGCTTGGCTGCCTGGGTGTGGCATAGCTGGCTTGGCTTACTTAGATGCGTATCCAAGATGGCACTTGGCAGGCTGCCAGTATGGTTGGCTTTTGCACAAACAACTGACATCATTTTGAGGAAGTTCCAGGGATTGGTTAAGTTCCCTCGTGGACAGTGCATGATCACTGCATGTCTGCATTTACTGCCTGTATCTGTTCATGCTCTCCCCTCGTGCTCAAATGCTGATTGGTTACAGTACTGTAGATATTGGAGTGTAAGTTCCTCAAAGAGGAGAAAAAAGAAATAACTGAGAGGAAGGGGGTGCGTGCAATAAAAGGGCTGAAAAGAACCAGGTGTCGTGTCTCTCTGCGGGCGGGGAGCGCAACACACTACTAAAAATATCCAACTGCAGTACTTTATCAGGTGCTTTCTTATATCACCAGTCCAAACCAATCAAATCCAAACAGGTTCTGGAGTCCACAATCTGGCTCAAGGCACTTGGGTACATGGAACAATGGAGAATCATCTCTGAGTCTCCAACAATCATACAAGTTGGACCTAACATTTCAGAAGAAATCACCAAAATAGGTAGTCCCTTAACTTTATAACACTTGAATCATTAGGAAGTCCTTCACAAAGAAAAATTTTCCTCTAAAATTGTTCTCTGGATCAATGTCATTAGGGAGCATGTCCATCCAAATCACAGGAGCAATTCCTAATCTCTAGAATTCCAGCTAATAGTCCAGCATGGATTCAAGTGGGGACTAGTTTGCTAGTTCATCTTCCTCAGCAAATAATTTCTCTAATATGAGGGAGGTGAGAGGGAATTCATATTTCAGGAATATTTTCAGTTAAAATCTTTATATTTTTCTGCTGAGCATGGTGGCAGGTGCCTGTAATCCCAGAGTCTCTGGAGGTTAAGGCAGGAGGATCACAGGTTCAGAGACAGTCTCAGAAACTTAGCAAAACCCTAAGTGAGACTCTCATCTCAAAATATAAAAAGGGTTGAGGATGTGGGTCAGTGGTTAAGCACCCCTGGGTTGAAACAAAAAACTATACATTTTTCTAAATCCTTTAAAATTCCTAGTTTTATGAACATTTTCTACACTAAGGCCCCAGATAATCCTCAAAATGATTCCTCAAAGAATTCCTATCATCCTCATCCAAATACATATCCTACAAACTTTATAAATGTTTGCACTAAATTTGGTGACTTATAGTAAGAAAGAATAATAAGTTTCTGACAGGCATTGAATATGCATTTTCCACTAGCAAAGAAAGCCCTGATGCATCCTAGGAAAAGAACAAACAGCCTGTTGTTCCTTCCTGTACATTCACTATGGAGAAGTGTAGATATTAAAAAAGATTTTCTCAATGACTCCTTTTGTACAGACCACAAAGGAAAAGAAAGTTGATATTGGGAAAATTGACAAAGCTTTTTCATCAACAATAAAAAGCATGAGCCATTAGAATAACCTTTAAAATATTTTCTTTTAATATGTTTGAAGGTGGAGAAGGAAGATAGGCAAGAGGAAAATGAACAAAAGGATCCAATTAAATTGAATCATTATCTTCATGCTGACATATTTCAGACCATGGCTCTCACACAGTGGTGGAGCAAAGGATCACAGAGGAACTGAGCAAAAATCCTGATTCCCAGAGTCCTCAAATCAGTAGAACTGGAGTCCCAATACCCAGGAATCCACATTTTAAAATGTAAACTTCAGGTGATTTTGACACAAATGGAGCTTAAACTATACTTTACTTAGACATTCTACAAATATTTTGGACAATTTACCTCCTGAGAATCTTGCAAACAGATGTAATAAAGTATCTCAGAGTCCTTGGGCAATACTTCAATTAGAATAGGAGGGACCTTGGTCACTCTTTGTGATATTGCAAGCAATAAAACCAACCTTGGCATTTAATAAACATCTGCTATTTGAAAATAATATGTCTATGTCTATATCTATATCATTTGAATATGTATATATAGGTAAAATATGTATTCTTTAAACATATGTTTTCTTTGAATAAAAATAAAATACAAGTCATCTGAATATATATGAATATATACCTTTGAACATACCTGCCTTCATGTGTGTTTGTGTGTGTATATTTGACAAAATATATGGTGTACCTTACTTTTCTATTCTCCTAGTCCATCACAAACTAATAGTTGAGAATAACCAAGATTATTAGAAGGATGATTCCAGCATATTGTTGAGAATGTAACACTGTACAGATGGTCAAGAAAGACAAGTAATATTCCAACATAGTGTAATTTCTGGTATCTGGACTTCCTCACAGTCCATCAGAAGATACCCTCTCTCCTCCCAACCAGTATCATTCTCACACCTGGAAAAGAACCTATCTGTTCACGTGCATGCATTTGATTGGACATGACTCTAGTGGAAAAAGGTCATTCTCACTGCTATCTGGGAAGAAGGAACAAGGCCAAAGGGATTCATCAGGGGATCATCATTACTCCTCTCCCTACAACTTGGGGTGTGGAGGAAGCAGAGATTAGAGGGGAGTTTTTCCAAGTAGGAAATGTCTGGGTGGTGTTTAAGTATATGCTCTCAGGAAAGGAAAAGGCCAAGGAAAGGCTTTACATTTTTATATTCCTTTAGGTATCTTTAGGTATATTCCTTTAGCTAGAACATAAACCCCCAGCACTTACTGTTTGTAATTTCCAAAAATGCCAATTAAATATTTCTAGACTTACTTAAGTAAGGGCCAATAAAGGAAATTCAAAACTTATAAATGACTGGTGACTACTTTGATAAAGATTAAAGACCCTGAGAGATAAGCATAGCTAGAGAATATTTAATCAGGGAATGGTAGAGGAGCAAGAAAATGCCTACAATAAAACAAGTTTTAGTACTGAAACTACCACGCTCAAACTCTCCCCTGGAAATACACTGGACACACTCTGTGATGCTGCTGCTTGAGTTTGGAAATCAGACAGTATTGGGTTCAAGTCGCAGCTTGTCACAGCTTATGTAATTAGCTGTGTAAATTGTGTAATCCCAGCTAATGTAAGTGCTATCAGAATGGAAGTATAAAAGTAACCAATAGGGTTAATGTGAAGAAAAAACTAGATAATGCATGCAGAGGACTTCACACATGATCATTCAATAAATATTAGCTATTATTGTTCTATGACAAGGGTCAGGTGTGGCAGTGGAAGGGTAATTTGGCCTTGGCATCTACTGACTGGCAGACATGATTAAAAATATAAGAGTTTATGATGGTACAGGTCAGGTGCCCAAGTAATTAATTCAAAGTAGATTACATATTATTAAAAATCAGCTGCATAAGAGAAAAATGAGGTAATTACATGTTGCTTAAGGAAATTATATAATAAATAAAAATTGTAGATATTTATGCCCCAAACAATGGAGAATCTATGTACATCGAACAAACCCTTCTCAATATCAAGAATCGAATAGACCACACACAATAATACTGACTGACTTTAACATGCCTCTCTCATCACTGGATAGATCTTCCAAACAAAAACTCAATGAAGAGGCTGTGGAAGGGCTGCGATTGCGCCTCACTGGTACAGCACTTGCCTAGCATATGTGGGGTACTGGTTTCAATCCTTAGCGCCACATAAAGGTAAATAAATAAAACAAAGGTATTGTGTCCATCTACAACTAAAGAAATATTTTAAAGAGGTTATGGAACTATGAAATAGAATAATAATTTAAAGGTAACAGACATATAGAATATTTCATTCATCAATGACTGAATGCAATATCTTCTCAGCAGCACATGGATCATTTTCTAAAATAGAGCATACCTTAAGACACAAAGCAGCTCTCAACAAAGAGAGATAATACCTTGAATTCTATCAGATAATATTGGAATAAAATTAGAAATCAATGATGAAATAAAAATTAATACCTGGAGAATAAATAATACAATATTAAATGATGAATGGGTCACAGAAGCAATCAGGAGTGAAGTAAAGATTTACTTAGTGGTAAATAAGAAAAATTTTGCAACATATCAAATCTTTGTGAGACCATGAAGGTAAATCTAAGAAGAAAATTTATAGCATTGAGCCCATTCATTAAAGATTAGAAAGACATCAAATAAATTATCAAACATTACAACTCAAGACCCCAGAAAAAGAAAAAATCAATACCAAATTCAGTAGAAGACAGAAAAAAATCAAAATCAATGGAACTGAAATTTTAAAATATTTTAACAAATTAACAAATCAGAAAGTTGGTTCATTAAAAATATAAACAAAACTGAGAAGCCTTTAGCCAAGCTAACCAAAGAAAGACAAAAAAAACTCAAGGTATTAAAATTAATAATGAAAAAGTAAATATTGCTGAGATACTACTATAATACAGAGGATAATCAGAAACTATTTCAAAAATTTTCACTTTGATAAATGTTGAAATGTCTTGAAGACATTGACATATTTCTAGAGACATATATGACTAACAAGATGAAACCAGGAAGTCATAGAAAATTTAAAGAGATTATTTAAGATAGTGAAATTGAAGATGCCATCAAAGCCTACAAGCAAAGAAAAGCCCAGGACTGGATGGATCCTCAGCTGACTTCCAGCAGACATTTAAAGAAGAATTAACACCAATCCTCCTCAAATTATTCCATGAGTTTGGAACCCTTCTATGATGATTGTAGTCCGCCATTAAATGAAATAGAATAGACTAAACACTAAGTATAAGTTGATTTCTTTGTCCTTAATAATAGTAAAAGCTTTTCACTGTTAAACACTGGAGTTCGTGGTGGGGGTGGGTTCTCAGAAAATCTAGTGATGTGTTTCTTCTGGAGGTTGAAGGCTGGCAGATCATGGTGCCCTCAGTTTGGCTGGGGGATGGGGTTGTTTTGGTCTGGCTGGGAAATAAGGTTGATTTGGTCTGGACTGTCATACAGAGGGAATGTGTACTTTGAGAAGAAGCACAGATTGTACTTTTGAAGGTTTTTCTTATTTTAAACTAACCATAAAATGATATAATCATTACTAAAGAAAAATGTATAAAAAGGCTGGCAGAAAAATAGAGATTCAACCTCAGAACACTTGGTGTCTCTGTCTGCTGTTTCTCCACCGTGTGGATGCCTCTCATCTACCTAGGACCCCTGACTGCTGCTAGGGCTGGACCCTGGCACAACCCCAACATAAGTCAGGTTGGGTAAGGGAGAGAAAATGGGACAGATGTGCTGAGGGCTTTGGCAAGCTGGAGCGTGACCTTGTGTTCTATGTAAATAATAGAAAATCACAGGACTCCTTCATTTCATTGTGGTGTTTGTAATTCTGTGACAGAAATTCCAGGGATATGTCTAATAGAAAACCTGGCACAAGCAGTACCACACACATGAGGAGAAATCCTAGGTGAGTACAACTCACCATGCTCAGAGACACTTGTATTTGCTCCTTCTTTAGCAAATGTGGTTCTGGGCATATTCTTGGGGGTTACACTAGAGCCCTGTGGGCCAGCCCTTTTTAGAAGGTCTCCACTATAGGGACTTCATGCAAGAGATCAAAAACCACTGCATGTCTTGTTTCTCCAAGATTCATTATCTATCTCTTCTCACAAGATGGGGTTTGTTCACTCTAATAGTATAGGTCCAGAATATAGGGTGATAGGAATATGCTTTTTAAAAACTCTGATCAGCAAAAGGCATGATGTGCACATTACACAGTTTGTGGAATAGAGGCCCATGGGGACATTACACATTTCAAATCAGTGCTTTAAGAATATTTATAGATTGGGAGAAAAGCTGTGCAAATTTCAAGAGGGAGAAGGGTCTCAGAGGGCTGAGGCAGTGTTAGGTGGAAAGAGAATCCGCTATCATTCTCAGGACAAAACACATATTCTGTGAAATGACCACTCCTATCATTCTCAGAGGGACTGAGGAAATCACTCAAGAGACTTGGAATCTCACACACATCTGATGTTACTGAGTGAAAGAGTTCAGAATTGGATTCTACATTACAGACAAGTCTCTAGGTTCTGTGGGTAGAGGAACTTTAAAAAGAAAGTGCCAGGGGGTATTTTCCTACAACAGCAAAACTTCCCTGAACTCACCCTATTGTAGTGTTTAAGGGAGGAGAGGAATTCATCTTGTACACTCCATTACCAGGTTATGCATGTTGGGACTGGAGCACATAAGGAAAAAGCTGGACTGTAGTTGCTTTCCCTAAGCCCCACCAGGTTATGAGGTTCTAAAAAGAGACAGCCTAGGTAGAAATGCCTCCATTTCATTTACAGGAGCAAGCAAGAAAATTTGAAACTTTTGTCATTCCTGGATTTTTGGCAGTTACTATACATGGGATTTTCTACTTGTTTCTTCATATTCTAAATCATTTTCTAAGATATTTTCATTCCTTTCTTGTTTTTCACCTTATCAAGTTTTCCTCTTATTTAACTCTCATCATTTCTCAGGTTATTGCTTTTCCTCTTCACTTCCTCTTGTGTCACTGCTTTCTCACAACTTAATCCTCCTTCATTTATTTAACTCTGTCCTGTTAATTTTATTATCACTAATGTCTATTTTTTCAGTCAGGAGTTTAATGGTTTTCCACTTCATCTATTCAGTTTGTAGAGACATTTTGGGGCGAGTGTACGGGAGATTGAACACCAGGTTGCTTAAACACTGAGCCACATCCCTTGCCATTTTTATTGTTTTATTAAGAGACAGGACTTAATGATTTACTTAGGGATTTACTAGGTTGTTGAGGTTGGCCTTGCACATGCATTTCTCCTGTCAGCCTCCCGAGCTGACTCAGATGAGATATCATTTTAAATAAGCATTTTCTTTACAGGTGATATGTTTACTTTTAATTGTTACTGTCACTGGTAATTATTCTCTCTTCTTAAAGGTGAGTGAACTTAACACCTTGGTCATGTACAGTTGTGGATTTAACAATGAGCTATAAACCCTGCCCAGGATACATCCCAAAGTGAAATCTTCACACTAAAAGGACCCACACACAATTGTGGAAGAGAAATCCATCAAAATGCATGAAAAACCTCAGCCTATGAACACAGACAACATGAGAAAACAAGGTAATAAGACACTACCAACTTCCATCATTCCCCATAACTGCATGCAAACCTTTTTTTCTAACATGCACTAAAGAGTTTTACCCTAATGTTTGATATAAAAATTTGAGAAGTTGGCAGAACAAACTAGGCAGGGAGTCCTAATTTCCTCACAAGAGAAAAAAAGGTTGGAAAGTAAAAACAGAATTAAAATATGGGTAACAAATTCATGCTCTAAGACATATATAGACTGGAAGATAGGTTATGCGAGTTGAAAACAAACTCAGGGTACTCTATTCTCAAACCTGAACATGCAGATGAGAAATCAGAAGGGGTAAGGTGAAAGAAAGAGAGTGGGAGGGGGCAAGAATTTTCTTAAAATCACACTCTTAAAAACTGCTGGAAAGATAGACACAATTTAAGATAAAACAGTAACAGAAGGCTCCTTAAAACAGCACAACTTAAAACCAAATCATAAAAGAAAGCTGAGCCCAGAGTCAACAGCCATCATTGGGGGCCTGATCTGACCACTCACCCTCATAAATCAGCAGGGTGTCTTTCCATGCTGAGACTGATGCAAAGTGACCAGAGGGAAGTCCCCTACAATGAGACTACTTAGGAGTTCAGCAGAAAGAATTTTTAGAAGGACCACTATTAGCTGTAAATCTCTAAACCCCCTCTTTTTCCCTCTCCCCACAAACAAGAACAAACTGGCTGGTGGGGCCCTGAACCAAGGAAGTGCACCTCATCCTGCTCAGTTTCTGTGACCCAGGCAAGTGTGGGAAGCTCTGCACAGCATATGCTGGTCAGCTCACTGGTTCAGTGCAGACAAGAATGGAGTGTTTTTTTCCCTGGACAAACAAAAGAAGATTCAAAAGGGCCCAACTGAAAGAAGCACACGGAGCCACAGTCCAAAGCAAATCACCAGAGAAATTCCACTTTATTCTGAAAATACATGCTCTTTTATAGGGCTGGGTAAGAGCTAATAGTTCAGGGAGAGAGGCAGTGTGGCAGTTGATTGAATGAGGCCCTTTTGCTGAGGTTCTGGTATGGTGTGGCAAGGGCTGATTTGCTTCAGGTTTGCGCTGGTGAGAAGAAGTTATGAGGAGTAAAATCAGGAAGAGAAGCTCAGTCAGCGCCATGTTGGCACCTGGGGGGGTGATCTTATATTCCTCCCTTTCTTGTTTTGTATTGGAACGGGGTGTTGTTCAGTCTGGCTACTTCCTGCTGGATAGGGGTGGAGTCAGGGATGGGGTGGGGTGGGGGATTCCGGAGGAACATGGTCAAGAAGTTCCATAACAAGGCCGAAAAAGGGAAGACCTGTTGGGGACTAAAGTCACAAAATGTTCCCTGTAGCCAGAGGTCCTACATCACTTCATTCCATTCCTCTAGGTGGTGGACGGGTGGAATAAGTCAGGCGTCCTAATGGAGGGCCGCTAGGAAGGAGCCCCATAGGTTGGTTACAGCTCCCTCAACAGTTAGTGAGGTGTTCCCGAGAGGAGGCGCTGGGCTCACCTGTTGCCAGTAGCTGATAATTCTTGAGGAGTATCTGATTAAAAGCCTGGTTAGAGATTTTACCCACTTGGTTCTGAAGGAACTTAATGATACAGGATAGAAAGAGACAGGCGAGAAAAACGAAGGATAATGGTCCTAGAATGGGCCATACCCATGTTAGAAGGGGAGACTGGAACCACAAGGAGAATGGGGAATTGAGGGGGTCTTTGTAGGTCTGCTGCCAAATTATGTAATTTGATGATATTTTGTTCCACTAGGCCGGATTCATTAATATGATAGCAACATTCTTCTTGAAGGAATACACAGGTTCCCCCTTTTTCAGCTGTAAGGAGGTCCAGAGCCCGGCGATTCTGGAGAGTCACCTGGGCCAGGGAGGTTACCTGCTGTTGCAGAGAGACAAGGGAGGAGGCAGTAGAGGAGAGAGTGCTTTCCAGCTGGGTGTTGATATCCTCAACGAACCATAAGGAGTAGGCAAGGGCACCTCCTGATAGACCGGTCCCAGCAAGGGAAGTGGTCAATGAAACACTAACCAGTATGGGTAGGGAAGCTTTGTGCTTAGCATGTGAGGGTGGGGACATAAGGAACCGAAGTTCTGAGCTGCTGTAAAGGGTTAACTGTGGAACAATTGTAACAAGGACACAAGGGGAGTTTAAGTTCTTAAAGAGGACATTTGTGAGTCTTCCGTTACTCCAAAAGAAATGTCCAGGTTGGGCATAAGAAGTATTGTTAAGAGTGATGTTAATGGCACAGGCCATGGAAGAAGCAGCTTGGGTTTGGATTCCGTAGATGCAGGTTCGGGGGAGGTGAGTGGGAGGTGATGTCCTCAGGTTCCCACAAGGAGATGTGAGAAACATGTTTTATGGCAGACTCCTGAGAAGAAAATGTGAAGCTTGTAGCATTTAGGGGAACCACAGCTAGCAGAGGTCGGTTTAGAGAAGCGCAAAGGAAACAATCGGCAGGGCTAATAGTTGGAAAGGTGCAATTGAGAAGGCAAATGGTGTCTTTTAGTAACTGAAGCCAGGAGTAAAATGATCCAGAGGAGGAAGAGGAATTTTGTAAGGCTAGCATAATGATTTTTTGTGAATGCTTTGATGTCAAGGATACCTGAGACACCTGGGTGCCTATGGAGACATATTCCCTCCTGTGGAGGGATCCACAGGGAGTGCGAGTATATCCGTTACAGTGAATGGAAGCAGTTACTCCCGAAGCCCATCGAGGATCCCATGAGTCCTTGATGGTGAGATTGTAGGTGTGGGCATTGCTAATGTAGGAAAAGATGCCTACGTTCAGCTGTCACGAAAAACATCATGAACCCTGGAAGACCAATATGGGCAGCCTCTGTAGGTGTCAGGCCACCATCTGCAGTAATCTCGGGTTTGATCGTATGAAAAGCAAAGGTAGGGGCGGGTAGCCTGTTGAAATAGCTTGGTGGTCAGGGGAAATGAGATATGAACAATGCCAGAGCAACCCATCAGGGGACAGTCGGCTGTTGCTGCCAGAGTGGTGGTCTTGGTGTTCTTTTCTGTGTATGTTTGCTTCACCTTAAATCTCCACACAAAAGGTGTGGAGGTTATTAAGAGGGACATAAGGAGAAGGGGTAGGAGGATAGGGATTAGTGCTGGACTAACATGGATCATGTTCAGGAACTGGCTCAAGAAGGGAGACAGGGAAAAATGAAGCTTTAAGGTATTATGAGGAGAGGTAAAGCAAGAGTATTTTGTTTGAGGTCCGCAGGAAGGTGTCGCCAAAGACTCCAGGTGAGTTTCTTCAGGACCCAGGGAACTGGAGACTGACTTTAGCCTGGAAATATGAATCCATGGAGTCAGCTGATTGTTAGGGAGTACCGGCTTGGCAGCTGTCGGAGTACACAAGATCACCAAAATTGGGCCCTCCCATTTTGGTTTGGGGGGATCTCTTTCACCTGGGGGACAATAGTACACAAACTGACCAGGTGTTAGAGGGAGGGGATTCTGAGAGAGGTCGGGGTCAGGGAGAAGCCAGTCTTGGTGCTTCCATAATTCAGTTCGGAGGTGAAACAGAAGGGGTAGGGCATAGTTCTTGGGAAGGGGCCAGGTTTTTGGTGAGATGCCAGGGGGAAGAAGAGGGCGGCCGTACATAATCTCAAAAGGGGAAAGGAGAGAGGGTTTCTTTGGCAGAGCCTGCAGCAGAGAAAGGCCAGAGGAAGTAGCTTCATCCTCTAATGGTGGGATCTAGCTGTTTAGAAAGATAGGCTACTGGAGCAAAAGTGGGGTCGTACTCTTGTCCCAAGACCCCAAAACCTTTTCATGAACATAGAAGAGAAATGGTTTGGATAAATTAGGCAAGTGAAGGACTGGAGCATGAAGGAGCGCTTATTTGAGCATCTGAAAAGGCCATCCAGTGGTTGAAAGTAGTGACTCATTCTGGGGGCCCTTTGCCATATAATATAATGGTTTAGCTAGGAGGGAAAAATTTGGAATCCATGCCCTGAAGTATCCTGCCATTCCTAAAAATGATAAAATTTTGGCCTTGGTTTTTGGGGTGGGGAGAGAGTTAATGAGGTGTTTCCTGTCAGTGGTAATAGCCTTTTTCCTGTGTGAAATGAGGAAACCCAAGGTAGGTGACCGTGGGTGTAGAGATTTGTGCCTTTTGGGGGAAGGCCTGATACTCCTTTTGGGCTAGGTAATAGAGTAAGTTGATGGTGTCAATGTTGGCGATTTCAGCTGAAGGGCTACAAAGGAGGAGATTATCTACATACTGAAGGAGGGTGGAGTCAGGGCAGGCTGAGTGGAAGCCATCCAGGTCTGCTGCCAAAACCTGCCCAAAGATATGGGGACTATCCCTAAAACCCTGAGGAAGGACAGTCCATGTGAGTTGTTGAGAATGTCTGGTTTTTGGGTCAGTCCAGGTGAATGGAAAAATGTCTTGGGATTTGGGTGCAAAGGGAATAGAAAAAAAAGGCATCCTTTAAATTGATAACAGAGAAATGGGTAGAGGTGGCCGGGATCTGGGAAAGAAGAGTGTACGGGTTAGGGACCAGGGGATGGAGAGGAACAACAGAGGAATTAATGAGGCGAAGGTCTTGTATCAACTGGTAGGTACCATTAGGTTTCTGAACCGCTAATATGGGGTTGCTGTAGGGAGAATGGGTAGGCTGAAGGTATTTTTTAGTTATAAGATCATGTATGATAGGCTGGAGGCCAAGTTGGCAGTGGTGGACAAGAGATACTGGGATTGACTAGGAAACTGGTTGGGATCTTTAAGGCGAATGCGGATGGGAAAGCAATGGACCGTGGATGGACCTTGGGTGTCCCATATAATAGGATTGATGAGGTGGTTTGGGACAGGAAAGTGTTTGTGAAGATGGCCCTCTAGTGGCCCAGTCCAGTCAGAACAAAAGGAATTGTGGAATCTTCTGTCAGGAGGGCCATTAGGAAGTGTGGAGTGGGGGAAGATGGTGGCTGTATTGAGATGGTGGTTTTGAGGATTGAGAGGATATACCTACCAAGAAGTGGCACTGCACACTGGGGCATGACAAGGAAGGAATGTGAGAATGGAAAATTTTCTATGGTACATGTAAGGGGAGGGGTCTTTAGTGGAAGTATAGATTTCCCTCCTACCCCAACAATAGGAGGGGACAATGGCATTGTGGGTCCCCAAAACCCCCTCAAGACCAAAAATGTGGCTCCAGTATCTAAGAGGAAGTTAATACAGTGCCCATCCACAAGAATTTCCACCCTGGGTTCCTGCCTGTAAACAGTGATGGCCAGGGAGGAGGACCCAAGGCCCTGTCAATCATTGTGTGCCAGGCCCAGGAGGTCAGCGTTAGGGTTCCTGGCTGCAGCTCCCCTTTGGGAGGTGGGACAATCTGATCCCCAGTGACCCATTTATTGGCATTTTGGGCAAGAGGGAATAGGGGTCCTTGGGGTGGAACATGCTCTCACCCAGTGACCCTCTTTTCCACATTTGAAGCAGGCACCTGGAGGATTTTTACTTTGTGGATGACGTTGGCACCGTGTTTGGGGGGTCCCTTGAAGGACCTGAGCAAGCATCTGAAACTTACTATACTCTGCCTTTTCATATCTCTGGCATTTGCAGCATTCACCTTCCTCATCATGGTTATGGAAGACTTTGAAAGCCATAGCCAGAATTTTGGTCTGAGGTGTTGCAGGCCCTTGTTCAAGTTTTCTAAATTTAGCCTTAATATCAGGGTAACTTTGAGATATAAAAAAAGTCATAAGAACGTGTCTACCATCAGGGTCTCGGGATCTAAGCTGGTATATTGTTGCAGAGCCTTAGTGAGATGATCTAAAAATTCAGAAGAGGGTTTCATCATTTTTCTGCATTATTTCCTGAGCTTTTTGGAAATTAACTGCCCTATGGGTGGCCTTCTTAAGGCCAGCAATTATGCAGGCAGCAAACTGATTTCTCAGCTGCATTCTGGCTGCAGTGTTATAGTCCCAGTCTGGGTCCTGTTCAGGAACTGCATGGGGGCTGGTGGGATGGTTAGGGTTAACATGGTGGGTGTCATCTGCATGGGCTTGGGCTAATTCCCATACCCCGCCTACATTCTTCAGGAAGAAGGGTATTGGCCAGGAGCATGTAGATGTCATGGTGGGTGAGACTGTAAGCCTGGAGGACCCACTGGAATTCCCAAATACACGTAGTGGGATCAGTCATGAAAGAGCCCAATCTCTTCTCAAGCTGGGTGAGATCAGTCTGGAAAAATGGAACATGAACCTGAATAACCCCTTTGGGTCCCCAGCGACCTCTCAAAGGGGTGCCAGGACATGGGAATGGGTGGTTTGGGAGTGTGACCTAGTGGCTGGAGGGCTGAAGGAGTTAGGGGCAGGGGAGGGTGATGATGAAGAGGACTCAGGAGAGGATGGTGAAGGAGAGGAAGGGACAGAGGGAGGTGGGTGAGGGTAGGGGGTTGGTTCATCTGTGGGATCAAAAGAGGAGGTGGCAGGCTCGCTGGTAGGGGAGGGTTTGCAGGTGAGGAGAACCTGATGAGGGCTACAGGAAGAACAGAGATTGGGGTGAGAACTGAGGAGGGTAAAGGCCTCAACATAGGGGATCTCCTTCCACTATTTTCGAGTGCTGGCAGTAATTGAAAAGATCCTGGAGAATTTGGGGATCAAGGGAGCCTTTGGGAGGCCACTGACTAAGATTGTCTAACAGGTACGAAGGCCAATCTTGGGTGCAGAATTCAATGAGGGTTTTAGGTTTAATATCTGAAGTGAGTGAGAGATGAGCCAAGTTGGAGAGTAGGCATTTTAAGGGGGAGTCACTTGGGAGGGAAGAAGAGGTCCCCTATTGTTTACAGAGGAGAGAAAGTGATGGAGATGAGAGGCAGAGGAGGTGAGAGAGAGAGAGAGAGAGAGAGAGAGAGAGAGAGAGAGAGAGAGAGATCTGGACCCAGGGAAGTGAATGGGTGACTCGTTCAGGCATCCCCACTGAGCAAAACCATTCACGGGACTCCATAGAGTCAGTGGCAAGGGAAAAGATTTTCCCAACCAGGGCAAAATGCCGGAGGTCACGGAGTACCTAGCACTAGGTTTTTGCCAGTCGGTGTGGAAGAGGAGAGGAGAGAGGAGAGAAAGATCGAGAGAAGAGAGAAGAGGAAGGGGTCTGTTGTTCCCTCCCGCCCAACTGAGGGAGGAAAGAGGCACCTAGGAGTCCACTGTGGTCATGAAGGCCGAGGTGGGATGCGGTCGCCCCCCTATAACCAGACGTCGAGATTTGCCAGGTGTTCACGGCCAAAGTCCTGCCATAGCCTGATTAAGGGTGGTAGACTCTCAAAGGGTAACTCACCTAACAGTTGGCTGGTGATGGTTTCAGGGTAGCCAGCACTCGAGAAGGCAGACGAGGGCGAGAAGCTTTGGCTGGGTGGATGGAGGGGGTCCTCCCTCCCGGTTTTGGCACCAATGAAAGAAGCGCGCATAGCCACAGTCCAAAGCAAATCACTGGAGAAGTTCCACTTTATTCTAAAAATATATGCTCTTTTATAGGGCTGGGGAAGAGCTAATAGTTCAGGGAGAGAGGCCAGGTAGCAGTTGATTGGACGGGGCCCTATTGCTGAGGTCCCTGGATGGGGTGGCAAGGGTTGATTTGCTGCAGGTTTGCGCTGGTGGGAAGAAGTTATGAGGAGTAAAATCAGGAAGAGAAGCTTGGCCGGTGCCATGTTGGCACCTGGGGGGGTTACCTTATACCAACCACTGACAATGAAGGGAGGCACTGTGGGTAGCCTAGGGACCTCTCCAGGATTGTAGTGCCACAGCAAAGGGATGATGTCTGAATATCTATTGACAGAGATTCAGTGTGAAATTCTCAGTGGAGGCAGCAGAAAGGGGTTGACAAAAGCCTTAAAGGGTGCACACCTTGAATTGTGATCACAATTGGAAAGAGAAAGGACCAACCTTGCTTGGATAAATGCAGAATCTTTCATCAGTCTTAGTAAGCAAAAGGAATTAACACCTGCCATTATCAGTCTGGGGCAATGGAAAAGAGAATCCAGTGAAGCCACTGGAGACCCTTCACTATAATACTTCAGGGAGGGGAATAGGTTGAGGGATTACTCCTGCATCAGAGATCACACAGGAGAAAATCCACAACCAGAGTTCCTGTGCTCACAGTCAGCCAACAGGATCTCCACTACCACAAAAAAGATCCACCATTCTGAAGTACTACACACAATACAAAGAGCCAAAGGACATCTCTGTACTCTTCAAGCAGGAAGGTGTATTCCCCATAGCTGTCAAATGAGAAGTTACTACTATGAGATTTATTGCAACTCAGGGATCATTTCCTGTGCCCCTGCAACTCCTGAGAGATCCACAAAGACCGGTGAACATCTGCTAAATATCCAAACCTCAAGGAAATGAAAACCAAGATTCAACTAGAATTTTACCAACCTTGACATGGTATACTATTTACAACTCTAACATCAACTTTGATCATATAAATAACTCCTTAACTTGAATGACAATTGTCAACCCCATAGCCAATATTTTACCTTCAACTCATTTGAATGTAGTTCATTTAATGTTTTAAAGTATTCACTGGAATCAGTCTTCCTATGTTTGTTTTCCTAGCTCTAATTTATACCTACTTCTCTTTGCCCTTGGTCATTCTCTTGCACTATCTGCTGCTACTTCAAATAACACCTGTTCATCATTTCTCTCTTATATCTTGGTGTAAATTACCATTTTATAGATTTTCTCTTTATTCTGTTTATTTCTTTTCCTTCCTTCCTTCCTTCCTTCTTTCCTTTCCTTCCTACCTCCCTCCCTCTCTCCTTCCTCCCTCCTTGCTTCTCTTTCTTTCTTTCTCTTTCTTTCTTTCTTTCTTTCTTTCTTTCTTTCTTTCTTTCTTTCTTTCTTTCTTTCTTTCTTTCTTTCTTTTCTTTTCTTTCTCCTTCCTTCCTTCCTTCATTTATTTCATTCTTTTCCTCTCTCCTATTTTCCAAACTTTCTTCTTTCCATCTTTGACCCTCACTTAATGTTATAAATGTACTAATCATAATAACTACCTGTGACCTGTTCCAGAACTTTACTGGAGGTTTGTATTTGAATTTGAGGAACCACAGAAAAATATCACAAGTTTTTTTTTTCTTATAATTTTGAATATGAAAAAATTGATTAAGAAGTGATTACAGTTAATAGGGCTCAGTAACATCTCTTAAAGTGGTGCTGATATTGGGATCAGCATATGTCACACATTAAATTAAAATATCATTATCTGAATATTCCCCCAATTCTTAAGAAACTCACAAAGTATTCCTTCAATTAAAAGAAGTCACAACAATACCTGAAGATGAGTATATGTACAAATAATATGAAACAGCAAGGGAACAATGCATCCTAAACAATCCATAATGTTTCAACAGTAAAATACCAGAGAAGGCAATTAGAAATTTATCATTAAACTACTTCATGAGCCAAAAGACCATGTAATGAGTAAAATCAAAGATTAAAATAAAGAGAAAGAACACTTGAATTAAGAGATTGAGATTCTGAAAAAGAACAAAGTGGAAAAACTTGAAATGAAGGAATCAATTAACCAAGTTCAAAATTCAAGGACACTTTGAAGATAGACTGTCAGGCCTCAAAGACAAGTATATAATCTTGAACATAAAGCTGACCATAGATAAAGGTGTTGCAAAACCATAAAGAGAAAATTCAAGTAATATGGGATAACTTTAAAAGGCTTATTTAATATCCTATGCACATGTACGATTACACAAATGGTATGAATCTACATCATGTACAACCAAAGAAACAAAATGATGTATCCCATTTGTCTACAATGAATCAAAATGCAGTCTGTAAAAAGTTAAAAACTAAATAACTACTTTTTTTTTAAAAAGGCTTATTTAAGTTTCTTTGGGTTAGAAGAAGGTTCTGAATTACAAACTAATGGAATGCACAATTTTTTTAATGAAATAAAGGAATGCACATTTTTTTCAATGAAATAATAACAGAAATACTCTAAAACCTTAAAAATGAAATGGAAATTCATATTCAGGAAGCATATAGAACTTCAACTATACAAAATAATAATATACCCAATCCTAGACACATTATCAAATGCCTAACAGAATGAGGATAGAATTTTAAAAGATGAAAGATAATAACTACTGATTGCACTTAGAGGAAAACCAATCTGTGTTTCACCAGATTTCTCAACCTAGACCTTAAAAGCTAGGAGGGCTTGGAATAATGTATACCATGAACTGAAAGAAAATGGATGCAACCAAGAGTACTACCTCCAGCAAATTTAAGCTTTGAATTGAAGAGAAAATAAGAACCTTCCAAGATTAACAAAAACTAAGAAGAATTCATAGTTAGAAAGAAAGTCTGCACTATGAAACACTCAATACAACATTTCATGAAGAACAAAGGAAAGAAATGAAAGCTGGGAAAGGGAGAAACTACACTAGAATATTGAAGTGAAGGTGAATCAAATCCCATTTAATTGGTAGAAATAAATCAAAATGGCAGGAAATAAAAATCTTCTCTTAACAATGACATTGAATGTACATGGTGTACACTCATCAATGAAAAGAATTAGATTGGCAGACTGGATTAAAAACAAGACACAGCAATATGCTGTCTGCAAGAGATTCATCCTACAGGCAAAGATATGCACAGACTGAAGGTGAAAAGATCAGACAAACATGAAATCCACAGGGATCTCAAAAAAAGCATAGGTTAGTATTGTCATACCAGATAAAATATACTCAGGTCAAAATTAACAGGAAGTGATGAAGATCATTGCACTCTGTTTAAGAGAATCATACATGAACCTGATAAAACAATCACAAATATTTATGCCTGAAAAAATGAAGCATCTACATACATGAAAGAAACTCTTTGCAATATTATCAAATAGACCACAGTATAATATCACCATTTAATGTTAACACAACATTCTTATCACTGGATGCATCATACAAACAAAATCTAGATAAAGATACTACAGAACTAAAAAAAATGTGGACCTAGCAAACTTCTATAGAATATTTTATTCATCAATGAGTGAATTCACATTCTTCTCAATAACACATGGAACATTTTCTAAAATAGGCCTTATTTTAGGTCACCAAGCAATTCTTAGCAAATAGAAAATGACTGAAAATACCTGGCAGAAATTCTATCAGATCATAATGAAATGAAATTAGAAATCAATGAGATAAAAGCTAGAGACCACTCTAACTCTTAGATATTAGACAAAATATTTTCAATAATTTTTTAATTGTCAAAGGACATTTACCTCATATATTTACATATAAATAATAATCTGACCCAGTGCTAAGAATCTGATCCAGTGCCTCACATATGCTAGGCAAGCAGTCTACCACTGAGCTACAACCCCAGTCCAACAAAGCACTTTTGAATGATGCATGAATAGCACAAGAAAAGAAGTGAGAAATAAAAAAAAATAAAGGAATATGATATAACATATCAAAACCTCTGGGACACAATGAGCTCAAACACTAAAGGAATAGAAAGTTACCTGCTTGCTCAGTTCCCTGCACCTCATCAGGAATCTGCACCCCCTTCACACTGCCTGCTTGCTCACTTTGGGTCAGTCTTCAAAGCACCCCAGCTGATTTCCACAGGACACTCACGCTGCCCACTTGCTCAGCAAAGTGAGTCTTTCCTGCACTGCAGCATTTTCCCAGACCTCTGGACATTGCTCCTGGCTCACTGTGTTCTGTCTTCACTGAACCCCAGCAAAAGTATGCATGCCCTTTAGACTGTGTACTTACTCACGTTGGCCAGTCTTCCCAGCACCCTCGCACATATCCACAGGAAACTCACACTGGCTCCTTGCTCAGTTAATTCATTCTTCCCAGCATGCCAGCAGGAATCTGCATGCCATTCACATTACCAGGTTGCTCACTCTGGTCCCCGATCCCTGCACCCCAACAAATTTCCACAATCACTGCACTTTTCCTTCTTGTTCCCCTAAGTAAGTCTTCCCTACACACAAGCAGGTTGCCCCAGGATTCTCACACTGCCTGCTTGCTCACTGTGGGTCACTAATCCTTGTGACCAACTGATCTCCACTGGCCACTCAGCAGAAACCTGCCTGCCCCTCACACTGCATTCTCATCTGGATGGGTCAGTATACCCTGCACACAACCAGGTGGCCACAGGTTCCACACACTGCCTGCTTGCTTACTGTGGGCCAGTCTTCCTTGCCCACCAGCTGATTTCCACTAGTCAATAACACTGTCTCCTTGAACAGTTGGGACAGTGTTTCCTGCACTGCAGCATTATCCCCATAAAGCAAAACATTCCTGCTTTCTCACTGTGGTCTGCTTTCCCTACACCCAAAGAGATGTTGACCTGACTGTCAGACTGCCTGCTTAATCACTTAGTTTTCCTAGACCTGAGCATGTATCCCCAGCACTGCCTGCTTGTTGAGTTGAATCAGTCTTCCCTGCACCCCACGAGGTTGCAACAAGTTCCAAAAACTGCCTGCTGGCTCAGCTGGCTCAGTCTTCCCTACACCCTAGGAGGTTTACACAGGACCCTCACACTGCCTGCTTGCTCAGAAGAGTCAGTTTTCCCTGTACCCAAGCAAGTTTCCCAATGCCCCTCACACTGCCTTCTTCCTCATTAATGGTCAGCTTCCCTACCTACACACCAGCAGATTTCCAATGGTTACACACACTGCCTCTTTGGTCAACTGTCAGTCTCCCTGCACTTCTCTAGGGTATTCCCTCACCTGCACAATGCCTGCTTTTTCAGCTGGGTCAGTATTCCCTGCTATCCAGCAGGTGGTCACAGGCCCCACAGACTACCTGCTTGCTCACTTTGGGTCAGTCTTCAAAGCGCCCCAGTTGATTTCCACAGGCTACTCACACTGCCCGCTTGCTCAGCTGTGTCAGCCTTTCCTGTAACCCAGCATTTCCCCCAAGCTCCTAAACAATCCTCCTTACTCACTGTGGTCTGTCTTAACTGGATCCCAGCAGATGTACGCGTTCCCCTCTGATTTCCTGCGTACTCAATATGGGCCAGACTTCCCTGACATGAACCCCATCATGTATCTATCAGCCCCTCAAACTGGTTCCTTGGCAGTTGGCTCATTCTTCCTGTGTGCCAGCAGCAATCTGCATGCACCTCACACTGCCAGGATGTTCACTCTTGTTCAGTCTTCCCTGCAGCTCAGCAGGTTGTGATGGTCCCTAACAATGATTACTTGCTCACTGAGTGTTAGTCTTTTCTGCGCCCCAGTAGGTATCCACATGCCACACAAAGTTCCAGCTTGCTCACTGTGATTATCATTCTCTGCACACCATCTAGGTCTGCACACCTTTCACATGACCTTCTTGTTTAGCTGGGTCATACTTCCCTACATGCAAGCAGGTTGCCCCAGGCTCCTGATGATGTCTCATCATAGTTTTAATTGACATTGCTTGCTCACACTCTGGGTCAATCATCCATGCACTTCAGCTGGTTGCCACTGGCCGCTAACACTGCTTGCTTGCTCACCTGAGTTAGACTTCCCTGCACCCCAAAATGTCTGCAAACTCTACAAACTGCCGACTTACTCATTTTGTTTGAGTGGTTTCTGCATCCAAGCAGGTTGCCATATGCCCTTCACACTACACTGCCTCAGTCTTGCCTGAACACCAACTGTCTGTGTAGACCTCACATCTCCAGATTTCTCACTGGGATTCAGATTTCCTTTCTGCACCCTATAGGTTTTTCCCACACCCCTCACACTGCCATCCTGATCACTGTGCATTAGTCTTCCCTGCACCCCAGCAGGTTTCCATAGACCCCTCACACAGCCCACTAGCTCAGCTTTGTTAGTCTTCCCTGCCCACCAGCCATTGTCTGCATGTCAATCACACTGCCTGCAAGTTGAACTGCATGAGTCTTCCCTGCAGCCCAGTGGATTATCTGAGCTCCAAAATCTTGACTGTAGGCTCATCTAGTCAGTCTTCCATACACCCCAATAATTTCTCAATGGCCCCTCACCATCTCTGCTTGCTTACAGTGGGTCAGTCTTCCTTGCATACCAGTTAATTTCCACTGCCCACTCACACTACCTGCTTGTTCAGATGGGTCAGTCTTTCCTTCCCTGGGACATTTTCCCCAAAAACCTAGGTCCAGGGAAGGATCTAGTGGAAGAGATCAGGGAAAGCTTTCAGTTCAAAGGGGCACCCAGGCCTGACTCTTGAAAAGGTCAGGGACAAAAAGGCTAGGCATCAGAACATAAAATCAGACTTGGCTGACACAAAATCCCACTGTCACCCAGCTCTGTGACCTGGGGTCAGTACTGGTTAGCTTGAAGTGTTGCTCATTAGTGGTATTTCTACAAGTTCTCTGCTTTCAGAGAGAAGCTCAAGTCAGAGCTTCTGTCAATCATTCTGTGGCTGTGAGGGCTGGTATGAGTGCAAGCATCTCTTCAGATGCATACCAGGTTGATCCTGGGAAAAGTTGGGAATTTTCTCCACAGGCCTGTCAACAGAATGGTGTTGCCTCAAGGGAGTTTTAGGCAGTGAAAGTGGAGTGCCCGTGCCAATTCAACCCAGGTCAGCAGAAAGACCTTAAGTTTTGCAAAGTCTCAGTGTTAGGCAGGAAAGACTGTTTCCTTACTAGAAAAACAGAAATACTTGAAAGAGCAATTAATGCAACAGGCTCTTTCATAAACAGTGTTCAGATGCTGGCTCCTTGCTCCCTCACAGATCTCAGCTCAGGTGGGAACCCTGACTAATGACTAAGCTCTGACTCTTGTGGAGAGTTTTGTAGACACTGTGCAATTTTTAAGACAGCTGCAAACTTACAACACACTTGATTCCCTTCTGAGAAGGAAGACAAGCCACCTGCACTCTTCAGAAAGTTCTCACATTTCTGAAGTCCTTACATGCAACTAATATCCTCCATTTAGCAACTGAACATTCAGCCAGCTAAGAGAACATCCCCTCATGAAAAAGAATCCAAGGACCCAAGGGAACATATTCTTTAGAAGAAAAAGAAACTAACCAACTACTCAACTGTTCCACTAACAATCTTCCTGATCATTTAAAAACTCCCCTCAGAAAGCCCTTGCTGCTCAAGCCAGCATCCCTGGCCTGGTGACAAACTCCCTGTGAATATCTGGCTGGATGCCTGTCCACATGCCAAACTTGGAGGCCTGTGCCCCAGAGTCAGCTGAAAACATCTGCTGCCTCATCAGCTACAACAGCGTGGAAGACATGCATGGACAACCAAGGAGATTCCCACCAAAGAGAGCACACAAGGCAATTTAAAATAACTTCAAGAAATGGAGCTACACTTCACAAACAGTGAGAGGAAGAGGGCTCATTAACCTCCTCTCAGAAAGACAAAAATCAGAGGTGCACAGCAGCACTTCACCCCAGGCCACACACTTTCCAGGGCCTGGTATAACATGAAAGCACAGTGCTCTATGTTCAAAACTTACAGCACCTCAGGATTGAAGCACCAAATTCTGGTGTGAGTGCAGCCCTTCTGTGACAGCACAGGGCACAAGCCCAAACTGCTTGTCTCAAGTCCAGAGGACCTGAACCTGGCTGCAGACCCATAAAATCTGACATAGTGAGCAAGACATGGATGGAAAATAGCACTTTCTGATTCTGTGTCTCCATGCAGCCTGCAGAGTATCCACATATTTCTGTTTGTTTTCCTCCCCTAAAATTCAGAATCAGGACTGTTACATCGTAGGGACAGATTCACACATCAGCAATTTCTCTTACATACTTCATTCTCATCAATGATGTTAGTGTGTTCTATCACCCCAAAGTCTCTTTAGCTCACAGTACTGACGCATTCTGCACATCACACCTCTAAGTTCAAGGTTAGTAAAATAGGTCCAACCAAGAGCTGTCAATCTCTGATGCTGAGAGTAGCCTCATGTCTTCAAGAACTTTCCTTTTGACGATTCAATGACAAATCACAAGCACAGGAATAGCTCTCTCTTTAATATTCCTTTATATTAAAATTGCCTGAAAATAGAACAGTATCACTGAGGGTCCTCAAAAAGGGGAAAAAAAAAGTTGGAAGAAAGGAAATGATCAGAATAAAAAGGAAATGATTTAAAAATGATTTAAAAGGAAAAATTAATATTGTTACATTTTTTAGGGCTTTAACTCTTCACCCTCCCAGAGTAAAAGAAGATGGAATATCCTCTGCCTATATATGGCAACAAAAAGACCCAGCCCAGGCTGCCTCATAGACCTGTGAATGGAGGAATAAGTCAACCAGACAGTAGCCTCCTGGATGTTACATGAGGAACATCAGCAATCCACTCCCCTCTGTGAATTTTCCAGGAGTTATTTTTGTCAGTATGAAGGGATGCACTTTCATGATGACTGACCTAGAGGATGCGGGGGGAAATCTTATCCCATTAATGTGGGGCTTATTCTTTTTGGAAGTTTAGATCTTCTGAGTTCAGTTTCACAACATGGATGGGTTAACCAGAAGAAGCCTCAGCGATGTGTGGTGGGCATGTGGCATTTAGTTCCTGGGAGCATCTGCATGAGGCCCACACAGGAGCAATGGGATACACTGATAGAATCCTCAGGGATTGTGGTGAGCATGGGTTATGGAGCTCCCAGGTGCCTCTGGGTGAGGACTGCAGAGGAAGAATCGTCTGCACTACCCTGAGTCCTCAGGGTGCCTTATGATCATGTGGCTTGCAGCTCCCAGGAGCCTCTGTGTGAAGACTGCATTGTAGAGATGGGCTGCACTATGCAGAATCAACAAGAGTGCATGGTGAGCATGTGAACTGAACTCCCTGGAACCTATGGGTGTGGTCTACAAAGGAAGGATGTGCTTCACTACCCAGAATTATCAGAGGTTATTGGTGAGCATGTGCCCTGCAGCTCCCTGAATAATTTGGATGATATTTGACCAGTTAGGATGGTTTACACTGCCCCCAGTCTTCAGTGGTGCCTTAGAGTATGTGGCCTGCACGTCCCAGGAGCCTCTGTGTGAGGTGCACTCAGGAGAGTTGGGCTACACTATACAGAATCCTGAGAGATGTGTTGTGATCATGTAGCCAGCAGCACCCAATAGCCTCTGTGTGAGACTTGCACAAGTGATATGCAATCTACTACCCAGAATCCTCAGGGGTAAGTGGTTAGCATGTGGCCTGCAGCTTTCAGGAGCTACTGGGTGAAGACTGCAATGGAAAAATGATCTGCACTGCCCAGAATCCTTAGTGTTTTGTGGAAGGCATGTGACCTGCAGCTCCCTGGATCATCTGGGTAAGGTCTGTCAAGGAAGAATAGGTTACACTGCCCATAACTCTCAGAGGTACTTCATGTGCAGGTGGCATATAGTTCCTAGAAACTCTGGATGAGGGTTGCAATGGAAGGATGGGCTGCATTACCCTGAATACTCAGGAGTGTGTAGTGAGCATGTGTTCTGCATCTCCTTAGAGTTTGTGCATGGTGTGGGGTTCACGGGAGGGATGGGCTTTATAACAAAAATCCTGAGGAATATGTAGTGATCATGTGGGCCACAGGTCCCTAGAACCTCTGGGTGAGGGTTGCACAACAAGGATGAGTTAACGTACCCACATTAATCAGTGGTGACTTATGAACCTGTGACCTTCAGCTCCAAGGAGCCTCTGAATGAGGACTTCTCAGGAGGGATGTGCTACAATACTCAGAGTCGTCATGGCTGTGGTGAGCACACACCATGTTGTGGTGCAGTTGACAGAATCCCTTGCTTAAAGCCACAAGGGAAGAATTGACTGCAATATTTGAACCTTCATTGTGCAAGGTAACCATGTGGCTTGTATCTCCAGGAACCTTTGGTTTAGGGATTTTGCTTTAGGGTGGGTTACACTACCCAGAATCCTCAGGGGTGTGTGACGACCATATGGAATTCAGCTTCTAGTAGCTTCTGGGTGAGGGCTTCAAAGGAAGGATGAGCTACATTAACAAGTATCCTCAGGACTCATGGTAAGTCTGTGGTCTGCTGTTCTCAACATCCTCTGTGTGAGGGCCACAGAGAAGGGATGTGTTACACTACCCAGAATCATATGTTTTGATCATGTGTCTTCTAGCTTCCATGAGCCTCTGGGTGAGGGCCACACAGGAATTATAGGTTTTGATACCCAGAATCCTCAGGGTTGTTTGGGGAGCCTGTGATCTTAAGGTCCCAGGAGCCTTGTGTGAGATCTGAACAGGAGAGATGTGGGGTACTTCTCAGAATCCTCAGGGCTGCATGGTGAGCATATGGCTTGCAGCCTATTCTTGAGGGGTGCAATAGAAAAATGTCTAGCACTACCCATAATCCTAATTATGACTTATGGACATGTTGCCTGCAGCCTCCAGTAGACTCTGAGTGAGGTCTGCAAAGGAAGAATGAGTTACATTGACCACAATCCTCAGGGATTCCTTATGAGTATGTGACCTGCAGATCCCAGGAGACTTGCCATGGGGGCCACATAGAAGAGATGGACTGCACTGTCCAGAATCCTCAGGGGTGTGTTCTGAGCATGTGGCCTCCAGTTCCAAGAGACTATGGGTGAGGTTTCCAAGGAAGAATTGACTGCTCTATTCTTAAATCTCAGGGGAACTGGTGAGCAGGTGGCCTGCAGCTCCCAGGAGTACTTGGATGAGGGCCTCACTGGAAGAATGGGCTATACTATCCATAATCCTCAGAGTTTTGTGGTGAGCATGTTGCTGAAAGCACCTTGAGCCTCTGGGTGAAGGGTGCAATGGAGGGATAGGCTGCACTACTCAGAATACTATGTGCTATATAGGGAGAATGTAGCATGCAGTTCACTGCAACCCCTTGGTTAGGTCTCCACAGGAAGCTGGAGATACACTGCCAAGAATCCAGAGAGTGCCTGCAGAACCTGTGGCCCACACCTCCCGGGAGTCACTGGATGGGTGCTACACAAGTGTGATGGGTTACACTACCCAGAATCCTCAGGGTTGTGTGGTATCATGGAAGTTCTCAGAAGTCTCTGGGTATGGAACACACAAGAAGGATGGGTTACACTGCCTATCATCCTCATGGGTTTTTGGTGAGTATGTGGCCTTCAGCTTTCAGTAGCCTCTACATGAGGCCTGCACAGGAGTGGTTGGCAGTACTATCCAGAATCCTGAGCATGTGGCCTGCAGCTCCCAGAGGTCTCTCTGTGAGGACTGCACAACTTGGATAGTCTGGACTATCTAGAATACTCAGTGTTGTATGATTGGAATGTAGCTTGCAGCTCCCTGGATCCTCTGGGCGAGTGTCACATAGGAAGGATTGGATATACTATCCAGAATTCTCAGGGGGATGTGGTGATCATGTGACCATCAGTTCCTAGGAGCCTCTGCATAGGGCTTCATAAGAAGAATTGAGTGCACTACCCATAATCCCCAGGGTGCCTGGGGAGCATCTGGTTCAGGCTGCACATGAAGGATAGGCTGCACTAAACCAAAATCTACAATGAGCCCGGTAAGCATGTGATGTGCAGCTTGCTGGATCCTTTGTATGAGGTACTAACAGAGGGATGGAGTTCAGTACCCAGAATCCTGAGAGTTGCATAGTGAGCATGTGGCCTGCAATTCTAAGGATAATCTGCATTATTCCTGACCAAAAGTGATGGACTACACTATCCAGAATTCTCAGGCATGCTATGTGAGCAAATGAAATGGCCTGCAGCTTGCAGTAGCTGCTGGGTGAGGGCTGGTTGAAGAGAATCAGGAGGATTAATCCATGTTATTCATATTCCAGGAGTACCAACAAGAATTTTTAGAAGGATTGCACCAAAAGATCATAAATATTTTTGCCTAAGTAGAGGGTATATGTGAATTTGACAAAAAACTGATGTTTGGCCAAGTATGATAGCCCATGCCAGAAATCCCAGATGTTCTAGAGGTTGAATGTGGTGGATCACTTGAGTTCAGGAGTATGAGACTTGGTTTGGACTACATAGCAAGAACCCTGCCCTCCAAAAAACAAAAGCAAAAACAAAAAGTTTGAGTATCCTTGAGTAGACTTTCATAACTATCAAATAAAATGGCACTTCATTGTGGGCTAGTAGTATAAACTAACATATATCATGTTTTCTACCCTTGTGGAGATATTTTGTGTCTTTTGATATTTTATTTTGAGTTCAGTTGCTGGGAACAGAATCCATTATAGCTAGATAGATGAGACTGTATTTATTCTAAGTAGACTCTAGATGTGTTGATCTTTAGAACAAGTCCTAAAACCTCACCTTGAATCTGACCACCAACAGAGTCGTTCCAAAATAACTATGATCCACCAACAGGGTTGGAATGCAAGAAAGTTGGTCTAGTCATTGCTGGTGCTGCTGCTGCTGCTGCACAAAACTATTGATTGAATGATGCTTGCCTGCACAAGTATGAGATTTGCCCCTTCCACCTCACTTCTTCCTTCTTAGATCTCACTCGTGTATCTGATAAGCCTATCCTAAATCATTTCCAGAATCCTAGCTGCTATGGAGTCTAGCTTTTAGCTTTCCTATCTGATAATAGGGTGGCAGAATGTATGTTGCCTGCCACATGCTACATCTGTCACACCTACTAATTAGTCTTTTTTATTTTTTTACAGGTTTTCCAGCAATATTTATTAAGTGACTAGGATAAGAGTATTAAAATATTAGGAAAATCCAAAAAATCATTACATTAAACCTTGGGATTAAAATAAGTCTTCCTTCTGTAATTTAGATATTTTTTTAATTCTTTTTAAAATTTTTTATTATTGTATACAAATGGGATACATGTTGTTTCTCTATTTGTACATGGAGTCAAGGCATACCATTTGTGTAATCATACGTTTACATAGGGCAATGATGTTTGATTCATTATTTTTTTCTCTTCCCCCATCCCTCCCACCCCTCTTTTCCCTCTATACAGTCCTTCTTTCCTTCATTCTTACCACACTCCTTATCCCTAACCCTAAACCTAACCCTAACCCTAATGCTAATCCCTCCCACCCCCCATTATATGTCCTCATCCGCTTATCAGCCAGATCATTCGTCCTTTAGTTTTTTGAGATTGGCTTATCTCACTTAGCATGATATTCTCCAATTTCATCCATTTGCCTGCAAATGCCATAATTTTATCATTCTTCATTGCGAAGTAATATTCCATTGTATATATATGCCACAGTTTCTTTATCCATTCATAAACTGAAGGGCATCTAGGTTGAATAGCAAACAATATAGGTAAATTACTGTATGTGCTAACGCTTTGGGTCAAACAAATCAATATTTTTAATTTATTTTCTCTTTACTGAGTTCCCTTTCTGTAATCAGTTTCAACATGCATATGTGATTGATAAGCAACCAAATCCTGACTGGAAGCTATACTGAATAGATGTTGAATATATTCATTGTTGAAAACTCAACTTGATAATCACCAGGACTTTGAAGGATTTTATTGCAATAATACAAATTATAAGAACTTGAATGGGACAACTACTTACAAAAAACTGACTATCCGGTAGTGTTGGCAATATCTATATGACCTCAGTGTCATTTTCATACTCCAGAGCAACAGGACACCTGTTTTTGTTTAATAGCAGATTGTATGTAACATATAAATACATGTTTGTTCCATAGGGGTACAATGAATCTTTTGGAGTTTCATTAAAATAGTTTTTTTTGGGATGATATCATTCATATTGTTTTGCAGGGCATGTGGCTTCCTGGAAAGAGTCTCTCGTAAGGGTTGTAAGTCAAAAGATAATCTCTCTGTGACCCTCCTCCCACTTCTTTCAGGCAGGTCGACTATAAAAGTACCATGTATGGCAGCAAACTATGAAAGGAACATTAATTGTTTCCTATGGTGTTGCTTTGATTTGCTACTGATGGCAGCACTTATAGTTTTAAATGAATTAAGGAAGTATGAAATAGTAAATGGGAGAAATGTTGAATAAATGCTTTTAGAAACTATTTTTCAGTGGGAGAATATCAGTGGTAAAATTTTATCTGTCTTTTAAAATCAAAGATATGATTAGGGCACTTAAATTCTCTACCAAAGTCATTTTAAATTTTAAATGGCAGACAAAAGGACTACTACCAAATTATTAATGTAGTAATTAGTTTATTAACTTCAGCTCAAATTTATAATTGAACTTTTGTTATGTGTATGTACACCCTTCTTCAAACTGCTTACTATTTTTATTTTTTTTACACTTGAAGCAAAATCGTATGATCATTTTGGAAATGTTTTCATTAAAAATAACTTTTAATTGGTGTTTTGGACAAATACCACATTCATATGCTTGAAATTCCAAGTTACAAAAAAGGTAGAGTGGAAAGTCCCTCTCCTCTTCAGCCACCCAGTTTTCATCCCTGTTACAAGAATATTGTGTAGTCTTGCAAAGAAACTCTATGTACATAAAATGGTACATACTTTAAAAATATAAGTTGTACCATATTCTTTGTATTATATTTAGCATCCTGGTCTTTTTACTTTGCAGTGTATTTTGGGGAATGTTCCACCGGGTCTTGTTCTTAACTTTGTAGGTTTCATCATATGAATTTACTATTATTTATTGAACCTGCATCCTATTCCTTCTAGTTATTTAAATTAATTGTTTCTAAGGTGGGATTGATTTGTTTTTGTCATAATGAACAACACTACAATGAATAACCTTGTCTCTAAGTGATTTCATATGAACAAGTATACCTCTGGGACACACTCCTAGAAGGGTATTTACCTTTCAAAATTTTTCCCTTTCTTTAGCTTGTTTTTTTCAGATGAAGATATTACTATATTTTCCAGGCTGATCTCCAACTCGGGCTTAAGTGATCCTCCCTCTGCCAAGTAACTAGGACTACAGGTACACACCATCCCACCTGGTTAAAGTTTCAATAAATATTATAAGGTCACCGCTCTTATTTTTCCCAATCAGCGCTTGACCCACCTTCTGCCACCCCTTGAAGTCACACCCCATAGAGCTTGACACCCCGCCCAGACCCCTAGCAACAAGGCTCACCCAATCAACTCTCACTCATTTCATGCCCCAACCAATCAACCTCTTCCCGGTCCTGTAAAAGTGTGTACATTTTTAAAATAAAAGGGAACTGCTCCAGCATTTGGCTCGTGTCTCTGTGTGATTCCTTTCAAATATTATAAACGATCAATTTATACTCCTATCAATAATATAGTTACTATTTCCTCATATCTTTCCCATCACAGTGGGCACTCAACCTTTTTGAGCTGTGCTGTTCTAATAGATGAAAATAAGTATAATTTAAATTTGTATGTTAATAAAAAAAAGTTGAGCATCTTTAATGTTTAAAAGACATTTATATTTCCTTTTCTGTGAACTATCTTTCCATGACCATTTTTTCATATTGATTTTAGTCTTACTAATTCATAGGAACACTTTTCTATGTTAGGGAAATTAATTAAAAAGTGAGTTAAGGGTTGGGGTTGTAGCTCAGTGGTACAGTGATTGCCTAGCATGCTTGAGGCATTGGGTTCAATTCTCAGCACAATATTTAAAAAAAATAAAATAAAGGCATTGTATCCACGTACATATAAAAATAATTTTTTTTTTTTTTTTTAAAAAGGGAGTTAAAAAAATGAATTGGAGAGTTCAGGATGTCACTGAGTGGTAAAGCGGCTGCCTAGTATGCTTAAAGCCCTGGGTTTTATGGTGCCTGAGCAACACAAAAAACCAAAAAAAAAAAAAAAAAGAAACTCAAAAACTTGTAGTCTGAAGTTACAAATGTATATATTCTTATTTTGCATGTACATTTTTGAGGTCTCAGGAATTTACCGTGGTGTAATGTGTAGGGTATGGATGCAACTTCTTTCCTAGACAGCCCACTTGGCTGACTGGAAACTTCACTTCTTTCATTCTTAGGTTATTTTCCACCTGCTGCTCTCAGGCCCCGCGGATGTGGCAGGATTCTGGGCAGAGGGAAGCCGGCCTGCGAACTCAGACAAAGGAGGAGCCGCAGGAGAAGCGGGCCAGCGCGAGAGAAAGGGGGTCGCTGCCCAGGGTGGCCTGTCAGGGGTGGGCTCTGAGGGCCCCAGAGCCGCACCCTGGCCTGATCTCTAAGATGGCACCTGGCAGCTTGCCAGAACAAGCCGTACTCATAAACAAGTTTCAGGAAGTAACTCTGACTGGCTGCTGTATATGAGGTGATTCTTGTAACTGCCTAGAGACTGATCCTTGATAGGCTAATATCTCAGACTGACTCTGATTGGCTTATGCTTGCTATATAACCCAGACACTTCCTCGAACAAAGGTTCATTCATTGTTCATCGGTCGTTGTTCGTTGTTCGTTGTTCGTTGTTCATTGGTCTTTGTCTTTTGGTCTTTTTGTTCCTGTGAAAAAGAAGCGTATGCGTTATCATTGCCTCCGCGGGTGGTGGGCGATGATAAGTGGTGCTGAAATCCAGGAATGAAAACTTTACAAGGATAAGTAAGAAAACAAGGTAAGATATTCTAAAATTTTAACAAGTTAAACTGGGTATAAAAAGGTCAAAAATAAACAAGTGAAAGGCAGCCTTGACGTTCGTGGTACGCGACTATCTGGACTAAGGGAAAAGATATCCAAAAGGAAAGTAAAACAGTGGACTAAGCGAAAAGCGGTCCACATTGAAGGTATTAAAGTGAAAGTAGCACACGAAAGGCGCTACACCCTGGACTAAGCAGAAAGCGTTCTTTATTAAAGTTAAGGTATTAAAGTGAAAGCAGTGTGCAGGCCGCGATTGCAGTTATCATTTTGAAAATTATGGGATCAGAAATGTCTAGACTCCGTATGGAGCAACCCATGCGGGCAATGCTAAAGGTGAATGGGATGCCATTAAAGACTAAGACAGCCAGAACATTTTTACAGACAGTAGAAGGAGTTGCCCTATCGCGTTCCCTGCCTGCAGAGAAACACGACACCTGGTTGAAGTTTCAATGCTTTATTGCGCGCTGTCCTTCTGCTTCTATTGTTTCTTTTTCTTATCCTGTTTCCCCTCCTCAGCAGGGAAGTTACAGACCTTATATAGGTAAAACCACCAATCAAAGGAGAGCACACGAGGGAAAAGCGTGGACAGATACAGAGAGCCAAGCAGGGCATACTGAGATCATGTGTTGAGACCAGAGAACCAGTCATAAAGACTTCCTTAAAATGATGTCAGATGTTTGTGCAAAAGTAAACTGCTCTGGCTCACTGCCAGGCGCCATCTTAGCCACACCTAGGGCCAGGGGTCCCAGGTACCCCGACAGTTCCCCCTTTTTTATTATAAAATTAAAGCTCGGGACCATGCCTGTCTTAGGTTGAGTGGTCAGCATATGTCCTTACCCGTCATCAGAGTCTGCAGAGCATGCTGCAGCTCCTGTCTTAGGTTGGTACATAGCCACCTCCTTCATTACCCATCTTTGACTACCGGTCCAGCATCGAGAGCCACACTTGTGGGGAGCTGCCGGCCTCTAGGGCGGTCTTGGCCTGATGAAAGATAATCCGATCCCTGTGTTGGCTGGCTCATAGACGCACAAACAGACGAGTGAGGAAAAGGATACCAATGAGGAGAAGCAGTCCCAAAGTGCCCAGACCTGCCCACTGTTTTACAAAATTGAAAGCAGAAGAAAACCATTCAGCCATCTCAGATACAGAAGCAATATGTACCCCAGTAGAATTAGCTTTGACAATTTCGGCTCTAAGTTGTGAGGTAAGATTATCAAATTGAGATGACCAAGTAGAAGTAAGGTAAAGTGACAAATTACTAGATAACTTAGCTGCAGTGCTGAAATTATCATATACAATAGGGGTAACACAAACAGCTCTTAAAGAGTAAACACATCCCAGTCCCAAAAGTTCTTGTAATATGTCCACTTGTTCTTGTAATAGGTCCACTCTTCGATTCACCAGGAGTAAGCCTGCCCTTAAATGTTGGTTTAAAGTCTCTTGAGTTTGTAAGGCAGTAGCTGTGTTTTCAGCTAAACGGTTGACTGCAGTTGCTGTCTGTATAGTAGTTGTCAATGCAGCAGCTGCAGTCGTGGCAGCCGCCACCGATGCAACAACGGCTGCAACCACAGCTGCCGCGATGCCAAATTGTCTTTTATTTCTTGATAGTAGCACTGGTAATTCTGCATGTGTAACAGAGACTGGGATAGGTAGGAAGGTAGGGATGCGCATTAAGACCGCGCGGGAGAAATTGGTAGCATTCCAACATTGAGAAAGGTAGCAACTAGATTGAGAGCAATCAAGGGTTGTGTTATTGGAAATATTGGTTAGTAGAAACATAAAAGGAGGGAACACACAGGCTGGAGTGGATGAGAATGTAATGTTTTTAGTACAGTTAGTATTAGTCTCAGCTCCAGCATTTTTTCCGCTCCACGTCGAAGAGTTCCATTCGCATTGTCTAAAAGATCCTCCTTTAAGAGCAAAAAGAGGTTGTAAGTTAGTATATCCTGAAGTCGAGGTGAATAGCAACCAGCTATCAAAAGGATTAACGCGCTCCATGCCCATGGCGTCATGATCAGCAAAATTATCAGTGGTATGCTGGGAAGTAAAATTTGGTGTGAAGAAAAATCCATGTTGAACTGGGGTCACTCGCTTTGTATTTTGACAACCTGTCCAAATGGGAGGTGTGGAAAATTTTGGATTACATGGAGGAAAAATTCTGGGAGTTTTAAATCCATTAGTGGGAAGAGGTAATTTGTGAGGTACAAATCCTGTGATCAAGGTAGCTTCCCCTTCCCAGTATGTCCTTGATGTGGTTATTAAATTACTATTGGCAAACTGAACACCAAGCGAAGCATAACCATGGAGCGGAGCATAAGGGGATTCCATACTCTTATAAAAGAGACCCTGTACCTGCTTTTGGAGAACAATACAAGGTCTAGAGTTATTATTACTAATAGCATTATCCTCAGGTATATCAAAGCATAAGGCTCCAGGGAGGGAGAAAGCGGAAGAATTATATGGTTGAGTCTCTGGATCATAAAGTGTAGTGGGTAATCCTGTAGTCGCATTGGTGGTGAACAACGGAGGGAGTAGAGAGGAAGTATTAGTTAACGGCAAAGGATATGGCCAAGCTTTAACTATTGCCCACAGGTTCCGGGTCTGGCTGTCCGCTTGTGTCTTTGCAGTTATGGGAAGGCTCACTATCGTGAGGAGGAGTAGTATCACTTCCATGTTGTATAGGTCTGGTCAGTCTTTCAGGAACCCAGATCGGAGTTTGTTGATCCTGTGGAAAAATACAAACAGACCCTCGGACCCAACGTAGTACTGGATCTGGTCCTTTCCAGCAACCTGTCAATATGTCTTTCCACTTGGCCCATGTTTGAGGGACAGGGGAAGGGTTGCTATGGCGATCAGCTGCAGAGTGTCCATAATTGTCTATAGTCAAAAAATTTAAAATAAAAAGAACCAGATTAATTTTGTCCTTGGGAGATTTAAAAGAGGCTCCTATTCCCCCTTTTTGTTTATTAAGACAATTTTTTAAGGTGAGATGTGTCCTCTCGACTATACCTTGTCCTTGTGGATTATAGGGAATACCAGTAATCAATTGAATATTAAATGTTTGTAGAAATAGCCGGAAGCTTTTGGAGGTATAAGCAGGACCATTATCTGTTTTTATAACTTTAGGTATGCCCCAGCAAGCAAACGCTTGTAGGCAGTGTTGAATGACATCTTTTACCTTTTCTCCAGAGTGAGCAGAAGCCATGATGACCCCTGAAGCAGTGTCTACTGACACATGTACATACTTTACAGTACCGAATTCAGGAATATGAGTTACATCCATTTGCCAAACATGATTAGGTAACAATCCCCTGGGATTGACTCCAAAAGATTGTACTGGGATCAAAGGAGCACAGTGTTGACAATTTTTACTATTTGTCGAGCCACACATTTAGAGATAGGAAATTTTCTACTCAAGGTAGTGGAATTTACATGGAATTTCTCATGAAAGAGTTTTGCTTGTTCCTCTATGGAAAAAACAAAAACGGATTTGGTAGCCATATCCACCAAATCATTTGCTCTAGCCAAAGGTCCCGGTAAATTAGAATGAGCCCTAATATGTCCTATATAGAATGGATGTTTACGCTGCAGAATAAGGTTTTGCAGTGTAGTGAAATAGGAAGCCATGGTGGATAAAGAAGAAATACATGGCACAGTTTCAAGAACACTTAAAGCATTAACAACATATGAACTATCAGATAGGAGATTAAACAGCTGATTATCTGTTACTTTAAAAGCCAACACCACAACTGCAAGCTCAGTAACTTGTGCCGAGTTGGATTGAACTATTATAGTATGAAGTCGATCATGAACAAGTGCAGCGCCTACTCCATTTTTAGATCCATCAGTAAATATAGTTATACAATTTTTAATAGGTTGGGCACTAGTCACTTTTGGAAAAATTATGGGAGTAACTTTACAAAACTGAATCCAAGGATGTTGGGGATAATGGTTATCAAACTGAGCTGAGGTGGAACAATATAATACTGACCAATCATCATCATTATTGCTTAGCCATTTAATTTGCTGAGTGGAATAAGGGGTTATAATGATAGAAGGATGGATTCCAAAGACAGTAATGCAAGATTCTATTCCCTTAAATATTACTTGAGCAACAGCTTTGGGATATGATTGCAATATTTTAGCTGGAGAACTAGGAAGATTTATACTCTGTAGAGGTCCCCCCTGCCAAATTATGCCAAAAGGACTATGTTTTTCTGGGATGATGATTAAACTCAATGGTTGAGTGGGATCACAGCGATCAACATAGCATAGTTGAAATCTGTTTTCAACTAGCTATAAAGACATTCGTGCTTCGGGAGTAAGCTTTCTAGGTGAATTTAAGTCAGGATCACCTTTTAGTATATCAAATAAAGGTTTTAATTCTCCTGTGGATAATTTTAAATAGGATCTAATCCAGTTAATATCACCTAGGAGTTTTTGAAAATCATTTAAGGTATTTAACTGATCTGTCCTGATGGTCAACTTTAATGGCCTGACTGTAGTAGCAGTAAGTTTAGTACCCAAATATTCTTGGAACTCTCCTAACTGTAACTTTTCAGGGGCTATTGTTAACCCCCTTTCCTTTAAAGCTTGGGTCATGAATTGTAATGCTCCTAACAACACTTCTTTCTCTGGATGGCAAATAAGTATATCATCCATATAATGATAAATCAACAATCTCTTGAATTTTTGTTTAGTGGTTGTTAATGCCCTATCCACATACATTTGACACATAGTAGGACTGTTGGCCATGCCTTGAGGCAATACGGTCCATTCATATCTCTGATCAGGTTGAGCGTGGTTAAGAGAGGGCAAAGTAAAAGCAAATCTCCAACAATCCTTTTTGTGTAAAGGTACAGAGAAGAAGCAATCTTTTAAATCCAGTATAATTGTAGGCCAATTTTTTGGCAATGCAGAAACAAGAGGTAACCCGCATTGGATAGGCCCCATAGGAAACATTTGATCATTTATAGCTCTCAAATCATGTAATAATCTCCATTTTCCTGATTTTTTCTTTATTAAAAATATTGGAGTATTCCAAGGAGAAGTAGAAGGTTGTAAGTGACCTGATTGTACTTGTTCTTGTACTAATTTATGAGCTGCCTCTAATTTTTCTTTTGTTAGGGGCCACTGTGGGATCCAGCGAGGCTTATCATCTTTCCAAACTATAGGAATTGATGTCATTACAGTGGCCCCTATGAAAAACCCAGACCCCTGAAATCATTTTTTGGTGGAGGCAAGGGAAGTGGTTGTAACAGTCCTTGATAAGATTTTCCCAATCCTTCACTGTCCTTATACTCCATTTTTTGTAACATATGTTTGACCGGGGTCCCTTTATAAATATGGTCAGTGGTGAGTTTTATGTCCATTTGTTGTAAAACATCTCTTCCCCACAAAGAAACTGGCACATTACACACATATGGTTGGAACACCCCAGAATGACCCTCTGCATCCCTCCAAGACAATGAGGAAGCACTTTGATTAGGGCTCTCTGCCACCCCTAGACCTCTCAAACTTTGAGCAGCTGTAACTAGTGGCCAATGTTTCGGCCAGACTGATGCACTAATAATACTTTTGTCTGCTCCTGTATCTAATAGACCTGTAAATTCCATATTTCCTACCTTTAAGTTTAAGAGAGGTCTCTGTCCCATATCCATAGTAAGATTTATTAAAGTAGTTTCTGTTGATCCAAAACCTCCTTGTCCTCTATTTGTATTCTTACTGGGCCATAGAGAATGTCGACTAGGCAATATAAGCATTTGTGCAATGCGGTCTCCTGGAAAGATAACTGTAATGCCTTTTGGTGAAGAAACTAAAGCTTTAACTTGACCTGTAGAGTCAGGATCGATGACCCCTGGATGAACTACAAGCCCTTTTAATGTTGAGGAACTTTTGCCTAATAATAGCCCTACACTATCTTGTGGAATTTTTTCATGCCAATCTGTGTCTACCATTTGCACCCCCATATCTGGAGTTAATATGAGTCTGGAGGTGGCACAGATGTCCAATCCGGCACTTCCTGAGGTGGCTCTACGCTTCCCTTCTCCGTTGGAGGATACCACTGTTGAGGAACTTGTTGGATGACCCCGTATATTTGTTGTGGGCCCCGGGGAGGGCCCTGCCTCCCGTTTTTTTGCAGCCTAGGATTAGGCCCTAGGAAGTTACCTTCCTTATCTCTTTTTGACTGGCAACCACTACTCCAGTGATTTCCTTTTTTACATCTTGGACACAATCCTGGCCCAGGTCCTGAGCTACTCCCTGCATTGACATTGCCACCTTGGGTCAAAGGTGACCTTTTATTTTGACAAGCGGCCTTTAGATGTCCCATTTGACCACATGCAAAGCATGATCCTGAGAGTCCTTTGTTTGTCCTTTGATTAGAATTTCCTTGAGCCTGAGCAAGTGCAGCAGACAACATAGTAGTCTATCTATCTATAGCTGCTACAAATGCACTGCTCTGTGCAGAGGTATCATTTATATCTTTACACACTCTTAGATAAGTAGATAGATCCTTGTTTTTCCATGGCCTAATGGCGTCCTTACACCATTTGTTAGCTTGCTCATAGGCCAATTGTTTTACTAGAGGCATAGCTTGGTCCGCATCCCCAAAAATGCATGATGCAGTTTGAATCAACCTATCCACAAAGTCTGCATAGGGTTCATTGCTCCCTTGAGTTACCTTGGATAGCTGGCCCTGTAGATCTCCTGTACCCTGCAATGTTTTCCAGGCTCTAGTTGCTGCAGTGGCAATCTGGGCATACACAGCAGGATGGTATTGAAGCTGTGCTTGGATAGTCTCATATGGCCCTGTACCCATAAGCATTTCTATGTTAAGTTGAGGGTCGCCTGCAGCTGCATTATGCCTGGCAGTGTCTGCAGAAATTTCTTGCCAAGAAGTCTTCCACATAAGATATTGTCCTCCAGACAGAGTGGCCCTGGCAAGGTTAACCCAGTCTTGAGGTACTAGGTTTAAGGAAGACATAGTTTCTACCAGAGCAAGAGTGAACGCTGCTTGTGGACCATATGTACTTACTGCCTCCTTTAGTTGTTTAACTATTTTAAAATCTAAAGGTCGATGATATCTTTGATTTTGAGCATCCTCAAAAACTGGATATGCGGCAGAGCCAAGATGACTCCACGCAGTGCGTGCCTCACAGGGTAGTGTTTTAGGAGGAGCCCGAGGCGCCGAGGGAGCTACAGGTGCTAGGGGGAGCTCTTTACTTATGTTTAATTTTTGTACTTGTTTTTCTAGTTCCCCTCCAGAAAGTTCCCCTTCCGAGTCAGTTCTTGTTTCTGAAATCTGAGAGCGACACGATCGTTCCTCTTTTATTTCTTCCAAAACCTGACTGCCCTCAGTCAGAGGCTTCACAAAAGAGTGTTTTTTAGTTTCCAAACAACTTTTAACAAGGGACCAGATGGCCATGGTACCCACAGGCAGAGGCTTTTGTTTATCCGCTATGCGGAGGTCCTCCCCTAAATGTTCCCACTGTGGAATATTTAACAGCCCCTCATTTAAAAACCAGGGAGAAACTTTTTCTATAGTATCAAGAAACGTCCTGGCTGTCTTTGCCTTTAACGGAGTCCCATTTTTCTTTAACAATTTTCTCAGTGGCTGTTGCATCTTAACTTTGGACATATCAGACCCCATAATTAATTTGCTGCGATCACTTTTTGTATACCAGTTTCAGTTCACTGGACGGCGTTCCGCTTGGTCCGGGTTGATTGATGGTGGCCTTTCACGCACCACTTTCACTTTAATATCTCTAATGTGGACCGCTTTTCGCTTAGTCCAGGGTGTAGCCGCCTTTCGCGTGCTACTTTCACTTTAATACTTTTAAGGTGGACTGCCTTTCGCTAGTCCACTCCGAGCCGCGTTTCGCTTAGCTCTGTCTCCGGACTGCCTTTCGCTAGTCCACTCCGAGCCGCGTTTCGCTTGGCTCTGTCTCCGGACTGCCTTTCGCTAGTCCTTACTTTCACTTTAATCGGACCGCATTCCGCGTGTCCCCGGACCACCTTCCGTGTGTCCTGACTTTAATTGGACCGCATTCCGCGTGTCCCCGGACCACCTTCCGTGTGTCCTGACTTTAATTGGACCTCATTCTGCGTGTCCCCGGACCACCTTCCGTGTGTCCTGATAGTCGCTTTACCACGAACGTCAAGGCTGCCTTTATCACTCCTTTTTTATTATTTATAACATTAATCTCTAAAACTTACCTAGGTAGTTGCTGCTGGTTTGTTGTTTCCCGGGTTGGGTTTTGGCACCACTTATCGCGTTCCCTGCCCGCAGAAAAACATGACACTTGGTTGAAGTTTCAATGCTTTATTGCGCGCTGTCCTTCTGCTTCTATTGTTTCTTTTTCTTATCCTATTTCCCCTCCTCAGCAGGGAAGTTACAGACCTTATATAGGTAAAACCACCAATCAAAGGAGAGCACACGAGGGAAAAGCGTGGACAGATACAGAGAGCCAAGCAGGGCATACTGAGATCATGCGTTGTGCATGAGACCAGAGAACCAGTCATAAAGACTTCCTTAAAATGATGTCAGATGTTTGTGCAAAAGTAAACTGCTCTGGCTCACTGCCAGGCGCCATCTTAGCCACACCTAGGGCCAGGGGTCCCAGGTACCCCGACATTGCCCCATGGTTTCTAGAAGAAGGGATGTTAAACATACCACAGTGGGAACATTTAGGAGAGGACTTAAGAAAAGTAGAAGAAACATTACCCCTGGGAACCATGGCCATATGGATGTTAGTTAGAGGGCGTTTAGATACTCCTAATACCAAATGCAGAGAGGCAATAAAACAAGGGAAAGAGGTTTTGGAGGAAATAAAAGAGGAAAGGTCTAAAGCATCAGAAAGGGTGTCAATAAGATCAGAGACAGACAAGGAAAATGAAACTGGGTGTGAGGATAGTTCAGATGAAGAGGAGGATTTACTATGTAGAACAAAAAAATCTTGCTATTACAGGATCTACTAAAGAAAAGATGGGGCAAACATACACCACACATGGTGACCCTGTGCTCTCAGCTCTTAGAACCAGCCCAACCATCAGTGGCATGTCCTAGTAAGGAGTATAATATAGTACTCCCAGTCCCCACAAATATTGGGAGATAATTGTTTCACAATTTTCTGAGTCCAAACCTGAATTGATTACTAACCAGGATTAAGGGTTAAAATGCCCTAGGCATCAAGTTTCTGCTGGAACATTTTAGACCCTTTTAGATCCAAATCTCAGTCAAGGCTTACATTGAAATGTAAATAGAGAAAGCCTGAAGGCTCAGTAGGAGAGCGGTCTCAAACCCAAAAAGAAAAAAGAAAAAAGAAAAAAAGAGCAAAAAGTCTTACCTGAACTCCAGCAAAAGTAAATTTTATGGTGCTTTACTAAGGTAATTAACGGCCGTATCATTTTTCTAGGACTCTTGCTTTTTTTTTTTGAATTCTACATTTTTTTTTTGAGCTCATGATCAGTTCTATTTTTTTTTTTTATTCAACTAGAGTTTTTGAACATCTGTTACATTGCAATGGAGATTCACCTGAAAAGTTTCAAGGCCTTTGATTTTGTGTTATGTGTATGTCGTGCTGTCCAATGTCATGTTTTGTCTGTATCAAAATTGAGCACTCCTAAATTAAAATTTAAAAATGGATCCAAATATTTTTAATTCACGTGATTTAAAAAGGCTTGATTTAACTTGGGTAAACTAATAGAAGTAAAATGACTTGAAAATAACTTGCAAGTCTTTAGGTGGTCAAACTAATATAATGTTGATGTTTATAAAATGTCTAACATCAATTTTTCTAGGACTTTCCTCCAACAAGAAAAGCTGGCAAATACTGTTCAGGACACTTGTCTAATATCTTGGTTTTTTTTTTTTTAATAAAATAAGTGAATTAGAATTGACATGCATGGGATTACTCAAATGTGTTTGTACAGAAAATTGTTTTGTGTCATCACCAAACTAAAAACAAGGTTACTAAGAGTTATGTCCTAACAGGTACAATTCTATACACAAAGGGTTCTAAAAGTTTCAACTGTGTTTCAATTAGAGTACTATAAATAACAAAATATTTAATCTTGTTAAAATAGAATAATTTATCTAAATTCAGAAATTTCATAAGAGTTGTTTCAGAATGTGAACAAAAAGGGGTCAACAATAGGAAAGAGAAAATAAAAGGTTCTGGGTATGGAAATATATTTAATAAAAGGGAAAAGGAAATGTTTCTGGGTAAGAAAGTGCTTGTGTGATGAAATAAATGAGGGTCTAAGTAAGTGCTAAGAAAGTCTATGTAAGTAAAGGGCAAGTTTCAACAAGTTTGCATGTAACTAAGTTGGTTGTATGTATGTGAAACATTTAAAGCTATTTAAGGTTTTTCCTAAGGTGAAATACTAATGTTCTAATATAAACCAAAGTTTAACCTATATGGTAAAATGACATGGTAAAATAACAAGGATTTCTTAGAAACACTAATTTACTCTTAACTTTGTGTCTATTAAGTTTTATTCTTTAGAACAATTAGTCTTAAAAATAGGGGTTTATACAATTATGGTTAAGCAACTGTTAGAGTATTGTACTACGTTATAGAGTCTAAATTTTTCTTTAAAAACTAAATTTGGTAAGAACCAATTTCTCACTAAATTTGAAATAACTCTAACCACAGGTATACCTTATAACCCACAAGGACTCTTGGTCCCCTAAAGATAAACTTTCTCTTTGCCTCTTTATTTAAAAAATTTTTAACTCTGGATAATGAGGGTTGCTGTGCCACTGAGAGGCACAGCAATCATAAACAACATGATAGAGCGATGGTAAAATGGAAGGATGTTTTTACAGAACAATGGAACGACCTGGACCCGGTGCTTTACTGGAGCCGTGGCTCGGTTTGTGTGTTTCCACAGGATAAAACATCGCCTATCTGGGTTCCTGAGTGACTAACTCGACCAGTGCCAATGCTACCAACAAGTAACTCAGACCAACAAAATGAAGATGCTGAACATACTCCTGATGACCATGATGCTCGTAGCCTTTCTCCCCTTGAACTAACTTACAACCTCTTTTCAGTCTATTAGGAGGAACAGTTCAATTATGTACCTTTCCACCTACCCCAGTTTGTGTGTTTCCCCCCTTTTACGTTTCTGCTAACTAATGAAACAACTGCTTCTCTCAATTGTACTTCAGATTTATGCTATCTCTCTCAATGTTGGAATGCTTCTAGGTTCCCGCTGGCAGTCTTAATGTGTGTTCCTACCTTCCTACCAGTCCCAGTCTCTGTTACAGATATAGAACTGCCAGTGCTATTATCAAGAAACAGAAGAGATTTTGGCATCACAGCAGCTGTGATCACTGCCATTGCAGCCTCTGCAGCAGTAGCATTGACACAGCCATACAGACAGCAACAACAATCACTTGGCCGAAAATACAGCTGCAGCCTTACAGACTAAAGAGACCCTAAACCAACATCTAACAGCAGGCATACTCCTTGTAAATCAAAGAGTGGACTTACTACAAGAACAAGTGGATATCTTGCAAGAACTTTTGGGACTGGGATGTGTTTATCCTTTAAGAGCAGTGTGTGTCACCCCTATTGCTTATAATAACCTTAGCTCTGCGACTATGTTATCTAAAAATCTCTCTGTCTACCTTACTGGCAATTGGTCATCTACGTTTGATAATTTAACCAGTCAGCTACGAGCTGAAATACTCAGAGTCAATGCCACCAGGGTTCAAGTTGCATTGGTATCTGAGATGTTCTCTTTGTTGTCTAAAGCCCTGGGATTGACATAACAGTGGGCTGGAACAGTAGCTGTTCTGATTATTATCTGCTTAGGGATAACCTATGTTATATGCAGCCAAATCAGAGCTCGCCAAGATGCCCGACATCATCGACGGGATATAGTACAGGCTTTGACAGCCATTGAGACAGGCACATCCCCCCAAGTATGGCTAAGCATGCTGGACCAGTAGTCAAAGACGGGTAAGATCCGTGGAAATGTATACCAACCTAAGACAGGGTTCTGACGCCTGGAGGTCAGAATTCCAATGACGGGTAAGGATGTAATTTGCCATGGACAACCTAAGACAGGCATGGTCCCAAGTCATCTTTTCTTTATTAAAGAATAAGGGGGAGATGTCAGGGGCGGGCTCTGAGGGCCCCAGAGCCACACCCTGGCCTGATCTCTAAGATGGCACCTGGCAGCTTGCCAGAATAAGCCGTACTCATAAACAAGTTTCAGGAAGTAACTCTGATTGGCTGCTGTATATGAGGTGATCCTTGTAACTGCCTAGAGACTGATCCTTGATAGGCTAATATCTCAAACTGACTCTGATTGTCTTATGCTTGCTATATAACCCAGACACTTCCTCGAATAAGAGTTCGTTTGTTGTTCGTTGGTCGTTGGTCCTTGTTCGTTGTTCGTTATTCATTGTTCGTTGTTCGTTGGTCTTTGTCTTTTGGTCTTTTTGTTCCTGTGAAAAAGAAGCATACGCATTATCATTGCCTCCGCAGGTGGTGGGCGATAATAGTGGCTGGCATTCGCCACACTTGTGCTTCCTCAGCAGGCGCCTCAAAAGGCGAGGGTCGCAGGGTCAAGGAAGCTGCCCCCAGGGTCGCCGGGCTCCGGCTGGTGCCGCCTCCTAGACGCCCAGGCGGGAGGTGGCACGGCCTGTGAGGCTGGGCAGAGTGCGCTCTGCCTGTGAGGCCAGCAGCCCGGCCAGCAGGGCTCTAGGGCTGCCCCAGATGCAGAGGCTCTGCCATTAGGGCCATGCAGCAGGCGCTGCAGCCGCATGGGTTCTTCAGCGACTAGGAAGTCGGAAATGGCGGGCACTGCTGATCCTGGTCCTGTGGAAGGTCAGTACGGGGCAGGGGCAGCCGCCAGGTCCTGGGCTGCGCTGGACAGCGGGCAGGTGCCAGGCTGGGTTCCCCAGAGTTCTAACGGGTAACATCTCTCCTCCCAGCACTCGGTCCCAGGCCCAGCACTTTGGCTGGCGACTGGGGACTCACAATTCCTGTTGCATGCCGAAGGAAGTTTTCTCATTTTTTTCTTTTATTGGCCGAATCCCCAGGGAAGGTTTTGTTATGATCTTATAACTGGATTTCACGTTGCAGTCATTGTGTCAGAGAACTTCCACTGTTGACCACTTGGTTGTCCTCAGTCGGGATTCAGGCAAGAGAAAGTCCGGCGGGTAGTTAGGCAGTTTCTGAAACAAAAGTTCATTTTCAGGTCGGATAATTACATTTAGTTGAGTTATTTGGAGGTGTTCTCCTGGGCAGTTTTCTTGCCAAGGTGGTCCACTTGCTTATGAGGCATTGCATTTTCTTTCTTTTTTGTAATATGGATGTTTCACGTGTGTAAAGTGTCAGTGAGTCATCAAGCTCATTTTACGGTTCTTGCGGTGAATCCGAAGCGGCCTCCCCACTTCCTGCAAAGATGTGTTGCCTTAATACAAGAGATTTCCCTTATAAAATGTAGTTAGTTTCTTCTCTGGGTGCGATTTTGAATGTGGAATCACTCTAAGGAACAAAAAGGGAACCACTTATACAAATTGATCTTTCAAGTGGGGGAGCGTTGTTAGGAAGCATCTGTCCTGTTCCTGGTGTCAGTTTTCCTCTGGGAACTTACATAATAATTATACTATCATTTTTATAACATTGTTTTGTGAAGTAAAGAAAAATTTAGACTATACATGGGCTCATGCTTACCTGTCATGATTACCTGTCATAGGCTTCCTTTACCTTTCATACGGACTTAGTCCCTTGAGTCTTTGATGCAATATAACCAAGAACAAATAGTAAAATAATAAGGAAAAAAAAAACAAATATAGAAGACTGCATTTGGAATATAATTCTTCATGCTTTAATTACTAGAAATGGAAGGCTGTAGTGCATTTTAAAGGTAAAAACGTTTCCCTCATGCATTCAGAATTTCAGATTTTCTAATTTCATGATTCTTAGTAGACGTTGCTTCCTTTGGGGCAGATACCAAGACATGACTTTTTAAAACACTTGGTGGAGTAACTGTCATTTACTGTTGTACCAGGTTCTAAAGTATTAAATTGACCTCCTTCCATGACTAGTTCAATTCTGTAAGGGGAGAGAATGAAATTGGAAGTGTGCCGAGTGGTGATAATGAACTCTGGCCTGAATTAAAGGCAAAGGGGGAAATGCTTGAATAGTAGTTAGGCCCATCTACCATGCACAAGTGTGAGTGCCATTACTGGGTAGGCCTGTGTTTTTGGCAGTATGAAGCAGCTATATGCCCACTAGTACTTTGTGGTAGCAAATAGTATCTAAATGTAGGTAGTTTTAACTAATAATCCTCATGTTCAGGTTCAGATTTATTTTTTCTAGGTTAGATTAGAACACAACCAGGACTAGCATCTAATCCTTGTCCATTGCTTTAGTCCCATTACTTAGCATTTATATGTTGTGCTTGCTTTCTAGGTGCCTTGCCGATACTACATTTTTGTATTCAACAATTGCGCTATATCCTTGGCTTATAAAATATGTCTAGGAAAATTTGGCCTTTTGTGGTGAATTATGAAAACAATTTCTATTGATTTATTAACTTACCATTGTTGTAGAATGAGTTCCATTCCCAGGGAAACACTTTTTGTATCTTTGGAAAAATTTTGGTGAAAGTAATTTAGACTCTATCCAGATTTACAGTATTTGGGACATTGTGACATGCAGGTTCGTAGTGCCTGTCGAATTGCAGGCATTATAGCTCAAGATTTGCTCTGGAGGAAGTTTTCAATTCTTGCATGCATTTCCTAACCATGTCTTTGTATGATAAGAATTTTCACTATTTCTGAAGACAACTCTGTCTTCATATTCAAAGCATCTAGCCTGGGAATATATATCAGTGGTAGAATGCATGCTAGCATGCCAAGGCTCTGAGTTCTATCCCTAAAGCTGGAAAGAAAAGAAGCATCTAGAATTTGACCACCTTCCTCTAGATGACTACAGAGTTACAAAGACTGCTAGGATTTGACTATACTATTTCTCTCTTCCAGATGGCACTACCATTGAACATTTGATGTGTTCTAGATTTATTCATTGGTTAACGTTTACTTAACACATTTTAGGTACTTGGCACCATATTGAATACTAAGGACACAAAAAATAAATTTTAAAAAGTAAAGGCCTTTGCCAGCTAGACCAAAAATTTTAAGTTTAGAGGTTTTGGTTTTTGTAAATGAGACCCCAATTCTGAGCTCAGATTAATAAATAAATAAATATCCAATATGAGAAAAGAGCAATATAGTTTAATTTTCTCTGTCAGGTTAACTGATTTTAGACATTTTGGTGGAACCTCCAAAACTATTAAAATAGAATTTTCACAAGGCAGAATCATGACTTCTGTGCAAATGTAAAAAACATGACAGTGATATCATTATTTAATGAGAGATCTAGTAAAATGTTAAAAATTCATATAAACTTTTTAGTATTTATAGATCATTGAATAAAAAATTAAAGTCATGTTAGATACAAATTAGCAACCTAAAAGTACATAAAAGTAAGTTTGGGGTTATCTTTTCCACTGGATACAGATTATTTTTATCTCTAACAGCCAAAATTCTGTAAATTTATCTTACAGATAATAATAGAAAATAATAAATGTTTCAAGCAGAATACTGCACTGAAAATGCCTATTATTATCTTTTGCTTAGCTTCAAATTTGGCTAAATTTTATGAAGACTGTGTTTGGCAAAGTCATAATTTTCAAAATTGAAAAAAACAAGGGGTGATAGCTTCTGCAGCATATATACTAACATTAGAATCATACAGAGAAGATTAGCATGGCCTCTGTGCAAGGATGATAGCAAATTCATTAAGCCTTCTGCAAAAAAAGAAAAATGGAAGGGATTTTTTAAAAAACAACATGTGACTGTTCATTTTATTATATACAAACACAAAGTTTGAGGAATGCATTTTTGGAAAATAATTATGGATATAGAAATGTGATTTTTAAATTTTTTTTTGTTTGCTTATTCCTTTAAATTTTTTGGTGGTGTTGGGGATTGAACTCAGGGTCTCCATGCACTCTACCACTGATCTGCACTTTCTTTAGCTTTCAAAGCAAAACCTCACCTAGAGCATTTAAAAACATAAGGGCTACAAATAAGAGCGAAATGACATTCCTAACTGATAATACATGGATTGTTAATATTACTGCTAAATTATGTATCGTCTATAAATTGCCAGAAACAAATGCCATCTCCACTACTCTCCAGGAACATTGAAACTTGGAGAAAAAAAAGAGCATGGGCTATATTTCTAATAGTAGTTTATTACCTTTGACTTTGAAGTATCTTTGGTATTTTATGCATGTGCTGATTTATGCTGAGAAAAGTAAACACACTTCATATGAGAAATAGGCCTTAAAATAATTTTACCAGGTTTTTTAGTCTCTGGTATTTCCTTGGTAGATAACCTTTCTGTAGGCCTTCTTTACCAGGCTAGCCATGGAAAAGAAAAATGTCTGTTTTCTTACCATCTGTATTTACGAATGTCAGTGAGACCTAGAAATAATTGGTTGAATTCCTGGGTCTAATTCAATTTCCATTAAATATCAACCTCCCCACCCTGTGACAAATGCTCTCAGGTAACTGTCTAAAAGGCAAGTAATGTGAGTGAGTATTTGAGTTAATTAATAACAGTCCATGGGAAGGAAAAAGAAGGTAGAGGCTCTGTTTAAGAAATGCTTTTGTGAAATCTGAAAGATTCTAGTGTTTTCTATCTTTGTACCAATGTCTCTTGGAAGTTTGTTTTAGAAGACTATACAGGATCTTACCTGAGACCCAGAAGAGTAGGGTATTGAGGATTGATCACAGGGCCTTGTCCTTGCTTGGCGAGTGCTCTATACTCCTAGTGCTGTTGCTACTTCTCTCATACTTCTAGACACACTTTTAAAAGATTAGGTTGGGTAGACTCAGGATAATATATTGATTAACACAAAGTCATCTGAGTAGTGACTTTTGTAATATTTGGCAAACTAATCACAGGAATGATACCCTGTTTTATTCACAGATCCTATTGACATGCAAGGGTAAAGGACTCTTAAAGGGGCATGTATAATAGGGATTGGGGACTGTGGGACCATCTTAGAATTTTACTTACCATCCTCATTCATTTAATGGAAAATGTCTATCACATAACCTAATAAGTAAGGTCAGTTTAATTGTCAAACCAGCCAACCTAGTATTTATTTTTTGTCAAAGTCTGACTAAATTTTTAAATTCAAGTTATGTGCTAATGCATGTTATATGCCAACCATCTAATTTCTAGATGCAAACTATGAGGTAGAAAGCTACATAAAGTATGATAATTGGGGCTGGGGAGATAGCTCAGTCGGTAAAGTGCTTGCTTTGTAAGCACAAGGCCCTGGGTTCGATCCCCAGTACCAAAAAAAAAAAAAAAAAGTATGATAATTGGCTTTGGATTTTTTTCTCATGGATGAAATTATATTGCCCTAGGTATTTCTTTTTTACAGTTTTCATTTATGTTTTAGTACATTAATTGTACATATTAATGGAATTCCATTCATTCATAGAACATGAATTAATCATGTCCATTCACTCTTCCTCCACCCTTGTCCCATTCCCCTGCCCCTTTGCTAGTCCTTTGTAATCACTATTGTACTTTCAGATTTATTTTTTCAGTATTCATATATGAGAGAGAACATGTGATACATCCTATGTCTGACTTATTTTCTTTAACATGATGGTATTTCTTAAAGATGCACTCTGTTTTTTTAGGCCTATCCACTCAGGACAATGTGTTTTTTTTAAACAGTAGATTATTGAACAGGCCTAGCAAATAATCTTTTAAATGAAAACTGTCTTTTTGTTTACTGTCCTAGATTACATTTATTTATTGATTGCATCCTAGAGCAGCAATGATAGTGAGTTTCAGGCTAAGAATCTGCCTTTCTTCAGTTAAGTGAAAGAGGGCAATTGTGAAAGGAGGGCTGGAAAGAAGAACTTGCTTTACTCCTTACGTGCAAGTACCTTGTCAGGCAGATGCACCTCACGGCAGATCTTTTAGAAAGGGCATATATAGTAGTTTAGGTAGTATGCTAATGCATTTGGGTGTTTGGCACAGGAATTCTTTTATATTATATAAATATATAAATTCATCTCTTTTATTTTTCTGTTAGTGTACTTTAATTATACATGGTAGCAGAACTCCTTGTTGTATTTTTGTATGTGCACACAATAGAATACTATAATTTGATCAGTTTGGTTCCAGAACCATTCCTCCTGTTTTTCTCCCTTCCTCCCTCCTGCTGCCCCCTTTGTCTATTCTACTGGTTTCCCTTATGTTTTCATGAGATTCCTGATCCCTGTTTTTTTTTTTTTTTTTACACTTTTCCCTCTATAGCTTCCACATATGAGAAAAAACACGACCGTTAATTTTTCAAGCTTGACTTTTTTCACTGAACATAATGCTCTCAATTTCCATTTTCCTACAAATGACATAATCTCATTTTTCTTTATGGCTGGATAAAACCTTGTGTATGTATACCACATTTCCTTTATCCATTCATCTGTTGATGTACACCTAGGTTCCATAATTTGACTGTTGGGAACTATGCCAATATAAACACTGGCTTATAATGCTTATAATACTATATTATGGTGACTTGACTTCTTGAAATAAATTCTGAAGAGTGCTATAATAGGGGCATGTGGTGATTGCATTCTTAGTCTTTTGAGGAATCTCCATACTGATTTCCATAGTGAACCAGAAATTCTTGAACTTTGAATAAAACAAATTTAATAATCATGGTCTTTTCTAGTACATAGAGGGAAAAATAGTGACTTGTATTTTTTCCAATTTCATTTTTCTCTCATCAATAAGTATTCCTTAACTCTTTGGCATCTACTACTGTTTAATTGCTAGGGGGTAGTGTGAAACTGTAAAATTAATTAACAAGACATAGAAGATCTAAAGGATAAAGGGATCACACATTTTATTTTGTTTTTGATGTGTGTATATAGTTTGGTTTTAAGTTTTATAATCATTTTTACTAACGTTATCCCTGTTAACAATGATGGAGTATAAATGTCTTAATATTTCATGTTCTGCAAAGAGCCCTGGCTTTGACATGCTGTGCCCCTGGAATAAGTTGGGAACCATTGATCTAACTTGTATTTTATTGATTTTATAGGCTAGTGGTCTGCCTTTATGGAAGTTGCTGAAAACTCATATGCCATTTTATTCCTTTCAGAAAATGTTTGATGACAAAATTTTACTTCAACTAATAGTCTTTCTTACATTCTTGATTATTTTATGCTAAGCCCTCTGTAATATTGATCTAAAGAGAATGAGATTCTTATCCTGTACCTTTCTACATTTTATTTATTTATTTACTCTTTGTTCTTTTTAAATATACATGACAGAAGAGTGTATTTTGACATACTATACATACATGGAGACTTCTCTACATTTTAAATAAAATCAACATTTTTAAAACCTTCCAAGAAATCCAGGTGCAGCATCACATGTCTGTCATTCCAGCAACTGGGGAGGCTGAGACAGGAGGATTGCAAGTTGGAGGCCAACCTTAGCAATTTAGTGAGGCCCTTAAGCAACTCAGTGAGATCCTGTCACAAATTAAAAAAATAAAATAAAAAGGCCTTGGGATGGAGCTCATTGGTTAAGCAGTATGTGAGGGGTTAATATTAGTAGAAGAGAGGAAATGGAGTGGAAACCCTTTCCTTTATAATGTTATATGGGATAACTTAGTTTCCAAGTATATCCAATGGAATAAAAATAAATTTTATGGAGTACTTAACTTTTTCTGTCTCCACATGATTTCATGAAATCTGTTGGCTAACTTTATGCAAAGGACTGTGCTTTAATGGCAAGGTCCTAGGTTACCACTAGAGTACGAATAAAAGCAGCATGGAGGATAGGAGGGAATCAAAACGAAGAAATGATTCCTGACCTTATTGAGTGCACAACTTTGGTTTCAATTCTTGATTATATACCCTAATCATAAAAATGTTACCTAAAAATATTACCTCCTTTAACAGGTTTGTTGGGGTGTGTCATATAATAAGTTGCATATATTTAAAGTGTACAAGTTGATAAGTTTTGATGTAGGTATGCATCAGTGAATCCTCCGTAAAGATAGTGAACACATCCTTTAACCTCCATAATTTTTTGGTATTTGTACTTCTCTCTCTTATACCTCCCCATTGCCAATCTCCAAGTAATCACTGATATGCTTGTTATCACTATAAATTGCATTTTCTATAGCTTTATCCTACCGGGATCATACAGTATATACTCTTTTCTAAAAGTCTGTCTTCTTTCAATTATTATTACTATTATTATTATTAATTATTAATTATTTTGGTACTAGAGAGTGAAACTAGGGGTGATTTACTACTGAGCTGCATCCTCATTGTTAAATTCTTTAGTATTCTTTATTTTGAGACAAGGTCTCACTAAGTTTCTGAGGCTAGCCTCAAATTTTTGATCCTCCTACCTCAGCTTTGAATTGCTGTGATTATAGGCTTGTGCCACCATGCCAAGGTATCCTAATTATTTTAAAATGTATCCATGTTGTTGCATGTATCAGTAGTTTTTTTTTTTTATTGTTTGGTAGTATTACATTGTATAAATATACTACAGTTTATTGTTCCCTTCACTTCTTGACATACTTTTGTCTTTTCAGATCTTCGTTATCACAAATAAAGCTCCTGTGCACATTTATGTGCAAATTTTTGGACATGTATTTCCCTTACTCTTGGGTAAATACAAAGAATAATAATTGGATTGGTAGTATGTTTAACTTTTTAAGAGACTATCAAACTATTTCCAAAGTTTGATTGTACAGTCTTATATTACTATCAGCAATATTTAGCATTTCATTCTGCCAGCACTTGATAATTTAATTTTAGCCATTCAAACATTTGAGCAACTGTATCTTGTGGTTTTAATTTACATTTCTTTAATGATTAGTGATGTTGAACATCTTTCCTGCTCTTATTTTGCTATCCATATGTCTTCCTTTGTGAAGTTTGTTTAGAGTTTGTGCCCATTTTGCTAGTTTTCTGTTTGAATTTTGAGAATTCTTTGTCTGATGTAAGTAAGCCCTTTATCAGTTATATATACTTCAAAGATTTGTTTTACCAGTCGGTAGCTTTTTTTTTTTTTTGCAGTACTTGGGATTGAACCCCAAGATGATCTAGTATTGAGCCATATCCCCAGACCTTTATATTTATATTTTAAAATAGTCTCACTAACTTGCTGACCTGCTTCTGGAGCTTGTGATCCTCCACCCTCACCCTCCTGAACAGCTGGGATTACCAGTGTGCATGAACATGCTCAGCTCTCATTCTCTTAATGCTGTCTTTTGAAGAGCAAATATTCAGATTTATGTGAATTCCAGTTTATCTGTTTGCTTTTTTTAGGGACTGTGTCATATCTGAGAAGTATTTGCCTAACCCAGACTTATAAACATTTTCTCCTAATTTTTTCCTCTACAAGTTTTATAGTTCTAGTCTTTACATTTAGATCTGTGATTCACTTGAATTGATTTTACATCTGCTATGATAATTCCATATTTAGTAGGCTTTGTTTTTTGCATATGAATATCTCATTGTTCCATCAGATATTGAAAAGACTGTCCTTCCTCCTTTGTTAAAGGTCTTTACACCTTCCATATATGTATGGGTTTAATTCTGGATAATCTCTTCTGTCCTTTCTATCTTTGTGTGTATCTGTAGATGTGTATCTGTACTGTTGCTTTATAAAAATTCTTTTCTAAAAACATTTTTAAGTTGTAGATGGAGGCAACACCTCCATTTTACTTATTTATTTTTATATGGTGCTGAGGATTATACCTAGTGTTTCACACATGCTAGGCAAGCATTCTACCACTGAGTCACAAACCCAGCCCTGCTTATAAAAATTTTTTTATCTTTTAATTTTTTACAGACTGCATTTTTAAATATTAATTTATTTTTATTGTAAACAAATGGGATACATGTTGTTTCTGTTTGTACTTGGAGTAATAGCATACCATTTGCGTAGTCATACATTTATATAGGGTAATGTGTTTGATTCATTCTTTTATTTTTTCCTTCCCCCCACCCCTCCCACCCCTCCCACCCCTCTTTTCCCTCTATACAGTCCATCCTTCCTCCATTCTTGCCCCCTCCCACCCCCCATTATCTGTCATCATCTGCTTATCAGTGAGATCATTCACCTTTTGGATTTTTGAGATTAGCTTATCTCACTTAGCATGATATTCTCCAATGTCATCCATTTACCTGCAAATGCCATAATTTTATTATTCTTTATAGCTGAGTAATATTCCATTGTATATATATACCACAGTTTCTTTATCCATTCATCAATTGAAGGACATCTAGGTTGGTTCCACAGTCTGGCTATTGTGATTTGAGCAGCTATGAACATTGATGTGGCTGTATCTCTGTAGTATGCTGATTTTAAGTCCTTTGGGTATAGGCCAAGAAGTGGGATAGCTGGGTCAAATGGTGGGTCCATTCCAAGTTTTCTAAGGAATCTCTACACCGCTTTCCAGAGTGACTGCACTAATTTGCAACCCCACCAGCAATGTATGAGTGTACCTTTTACCCATATCCTCTCCAATACCTATTGTTTTTTGAATTCTTGATAATCGTCATTCTAATTGGGGTGAGATGGAATCTTAGTGTAGTTTTGATTTGCATTTCTCTTATTACTAAAGATGTTGAACACTTTTTCATATGTTTGTTGATTGCTTGTAGATCTTCTGTGAAGCGTCTGTTCATATCCTTAGCCCATTTGTTGATTGGGTTATTTGTATTCTTGGTGTAGAGTTTTTTGAGTTCTTTATATATTCTGGGAATTAGTGCTCTATCTGAAGTATGAATGGCAAATATATTCTCCCACTTTGTAGGCTCTCTTCACATTACTGATGTTTTCCTTTGCTGAGAGAAAGCTATTTAGTTTGAATCTATCCCAGTTGTTGATTCTTGCTTTTATTTCTTGTGCTATGGGAGTCCTGTTAAGGAATTCTGATCCTAAGCCAACAAGGTGAAGATTTGGACCTACTTTTTCTTCTATAAGATGCAAGGTCTCTGGTCTGATTTTGAGGTCCTTGATCCATTGTGAGTTGATTTTTGTGCAGGGTGAGAGACAGAGGTTTAGTTTCATTCTGTTGCATATGAATTTCCAGTTTTCCCAGCACCATTTGTTGAAGAGGCTATCTTTTCTCCATTGCATATTTTTGACACCTTGTCTAGTATGAGAAAATTGTATTTATTTGGGTTTGTGTCCTTGTCCTCTATTCTGTACCATTGATCTACCTGTCTGTTTTGGTGCCAATACCATGCTGTTTTTGTTACTATTACTTTACAGTATAGTTGAAGTTCTGGTATTGCGATATCCCCTGCTTTATTCTTCCTGCTAAGGATTGTTTTAGCTATTCTGGGTTTCTTATTCTTCCAGATGAATTTCATAATTGCTTTCTCTATTTCTGTAAGGTACATCATTGGGATTTTAATTGGAATTGCATTGAATCTTTTGGTATTATGGCCATTTTCACAATATTAATTCTGCCTATCCAAGAACATGGGACATCTTTCCATCTTCTAAGATCTTCCTCAATTTCTTTCTTCACTGTTTTGTAGATTTCATTGTAGAGATCTTTTACCTCTTTGGTTAGATTGATGCCCAAGTATTTTATTGTTTTTTTGAGGCTATTTCAAATGGAGTTGTTTACCTCATTCCCCTTTCAACTGTTTCGTTGCTTGCGTATAAAAATGCTTTAGATTTATGCGCGTTGATTTTATAGCCTGCTATTTTGCTGAATTCATTGTTGACATCTAGAAGTTTTCTGGAGGGGTTTTTTGGATCCTCTAAATATAGAATCATGTCATCTGCAAATATTGACAGCTTAAGTTCCTCTTTTCCTATTCGTATCCCTTTAATTTCTTTAGTCTGCCTAATTGCTCTGCCTAGAGTTTCGAGGACAATGTTGAATAGAAGTGGTGAAGTAGGACATCCCTGTCTTCTTCCCATTTTTAAAGGAAATAGTTTCAGTTTTTCTCCATTAAGAATGATGTTGGTCACAGGCTTAGCATAAATAGTCTTTACAATGTTCAGGTATGTTCCTAGTATCCCTATTTTTTCTAGTGTTTTGAGCATGAAGGGGAGTTGTATTTTGTCGAACACTTTTTCTGTGTCAATTGAAATAACCATATGATTCTTATCCTTAAGTCTATTGACATGATGGATTATGTTTATTGATTTATCAATGTTAAACCATCCTTGCATTCCAGTGATGAACCCCACTTGATCATGGTGCACGATTTTCTTAATGTGCTTTTGGATAGAGTTTGCCAATATTTTGTTAAGGATCTTTGCATCTATATTCATCAAGGATATTGGTCTAAAATATTCTTTCTTTATGTGTCTTTTCCTGGTTTGGGTATGAGGGTGATATTAGCTTCATAGAATGAGTTTGGTAGGGTACCCTCCATTTCTATTGCCTGGAATACTTTGAGAAAGATTGGAATGAGATCTTCTTTGAAGGTCTTGTAGAACTCGGCTGAGAATCCATCTGGTCCTGGGCTTTTCTTGGATGGTAGGTTTTTAATGGCTTCTTCTATTTCATTGCTTGATATTGATCTGTTTAAATTGTGTATGTCCTCCTTTTTCAGTTTGGGAGGAGCATATGTCTCTAGAAATTTTTCAACATCTTCGGTAGTTACTATTTTGTTGGAATACAGATTTTCAAAGTAGCTTCTCATTATGTTCTGTGTCTCAGTGGTGTCTGTTGTGATATTTCCTTTTTCATCATGAATTTTACTAATTTGAGTTTTCTCTCTCCTTCTCTTTGTTAGTGTGGCTAAGGGTTTGTTTATTTTGTTTACTTTCTCAAAGGACCAACTTTTTGTTTTGTCAATTTTTTGAATTGTTTCTTTTGTTTCAACTTCATTGATTTCAGCTCTGATTTTAATTATTTCCTGTCTTCTACTACTTTTGCTTTTATTCTGTTCTTTTTCTAGGGCTTTGAGCTGTAATGTTAGGTCATTTAGTGTTGACTTTTCATTCATTTCTGGAATGTGCTCTGTGCAATGAATTTTCCTCTTTGTACCACTTTCATAGTGTCCCAGAGATTTTGATATGTTGTATCATCATTCTTATTGACCTGTAAGAATTTTTTAATCTCCTCCCTGATGTTTTTTGTTATCCATGTTTCATTCAGTAGCATAGTATTTAGTCTCCAGGTGGTGGCTTTATTTCTGTTTTTTATTTTGTCATTGATTTCTACTCTCAGTCCATTATGATCTGATAGAACACAAGGCAGTATCTCTATTTCTTTGCATTTCCTAAGGGCTGCTTTGTGGCATAACATAGGATCTATTTTCAAGAAGGGTCCATGTGCTGCTGAGAAGAAAGTGAATCCGCTCATTGATTTATGGAATATTATATATATGTCTATTAAGTCTAGGTTATTGATTGTGTTATTGAGTTCTATGGTTACTTTGGCTTTTTGTTTGGAAGATCTATCTAGTGGTGACAGCGGTGCATTAAAGTCACTCAGAATTATTGTGTTGTGGTCTGTTTGATTCCTGAAATTGAGAAGGATTTGTTTGATGTATAGTGATGCACCATTGTTTGGGCAATAAATATTTACTATTGTTATGTCTTCCTGATTTATGTGTCCCTTAAGCAGTATGAAATGTCCTTATTTATCCCTTCTGACTAAATTTGGCTTGAAGTCCACTTTATCTGATATAAGGATGGAAACCCCTGCTATTTTACTGAGTCCATGTGCATAGTAGGTTTTTCCCCATCCTTTCTTTCACCTTTAGTCTGAGGATGTCTTTTTCCATGAGATGAGTCTCTTGCAGGCAGAATATTGTTGGGTCTTTCTTTTTAATCCATTCTGCCAGTCTATGTATTTTGATTGATGAGTTCAGGCCTTTAATGTTCAGGGTTATTATTGAGATATGATTTGTATTCCCAGACATTTGGCTTATTTTTGGTTTTTAAGTTGGCTTGGTTTCTCCTTTGAGTGGTTTTTCTCTAAGGTAGTTTCTCCCTTTGCTGACCTCCATTGTTGTTTTTCATTTCCTCCTCATGGAATATTTTTTTGGGAACATTCTGTAGTGCAGGTTTTCAATTTGTAAATTCTTTTAACTTTTGTTTATCATGGAAGGATTTTATTTCATCTTCAAATTTGAAGGTTAGTTTTGCTGGGTATAGGATTCTTGGTTGGCAACCATGTTCTTTCAGAGCTTGAAATATGTTGTTCCAGGCCCTTCTCGCTTTTAGAGTCTGGGTTGAGAAGTCGGCTGTTATCCGTATTGCTCTCCCTCTATATGTAATCTGATGCTTTTCTCTCATGGTCTTCAAAATCTTATCTTTATTTTGAATGTTAGGCATTTTCATTATAATGTACCTTGGTGTGGATCTGTTGTGATTTTGCGCATTTGGTGTTCTGTAAGCCTCTGTTATTTGATTTTCCATTTCATTCTTCAGGCTTGGGAAATTTTCTGATATTATTTCATTGAATAAGTTGTTCATTCCTTTGATTTGTATCTCTGTGCCTTCCTCAATCCCAATAATCTTTAAATTTGGTCTTTTCATGATGTCCCATAGTTCTTGGAGATTCTGTTCATGATTTCTTACCATCTTCTCTGGGCAACTTTATTTTCAAGATTAAATATTTTGTCTTCAATGTCTGAGGTTCTGTCTTCCAAGTTGTCTAGTCTTTTGGTGATGCTTTCAATTGAGTTTTTTTTTTTTTTTGGTTTATTGTTTCCTTCATTTCAAGATTTTCCATTTGGTTTTTCTTTGAAAATCTCTACCTCTTTTTTGAAATGATCTTTTGCTTCCTACACTTGCTCTTTCAGCTTGAAAGTCCACTTTATCTGCTATAAGGATGGAAACCCCTGCTTTTTTACTGAGTCCATGTGCGTAGTATTGGTATTATCATTCATTGCCTGCATTTGCTCTCTTATCTCATCCTTTGCTTTGCGAATCATCTTAATCATGTATAATCTGAAGTCCTTTTCTGACTTTTCTTCTACCTTACTGTCATTGGATTCTATTAATATAGAATCTAGATTTATTTGGATCATTTTCTTCCCTTGTTTTTTCATGTTGTTCATGTATTTTCCCCTCTAGCAGTGCAGATCTGGGGTATTGCAGATTTCCCCCTATAGGCTTGTAGTGGTCCTATAGTTTTCCAAAACTCTTTCTTTAAGGGGAGATCAATATTAGCAGTGCCCAAATCAGACACTGTGCAATCCTAGACCAAATAGCTCCTATGAGGACAATAACAAAATTGTCATAATAAGCAGAATGAGTTTAAAAATTATCTTCAATAAAACAAACAAATTTGCAGTAAGGTCTGCAGTTTCTAATGGAGGACAAAGAGGATGCAGAGGGATGTAGAATGTGGCTATTAATGGGATAAGAATAGATTATACAGAAATTCTAGATAATAGAAAGTGTGAGAATGTAATCAAAAGAAATTGGATGTTAGCATGCAAAAAATGGAGAAAGAGACTCTGAGGGAACAGGTAAACAAAAGGAAGAGAGAGCAAGAAAAATAAAGAAACAAAAACAACTTTTTTCTATAAGTAGAAAAAAGGAAATCTACTGTATAGCAGTCTTATAGTAATGAAACCTCCCAGAGTTCAGTAGCCTGATGCATGATAGGTACCTGACAATGAGCTTCAAGTCTCCAGCAGGCATCTCAGGATGGGATTTGCCCCACCTAAATATTGGAGCTATGGCTTCCAGGATTACCCAAGATGGCCACTCTGACTTCCAAATGTGTTGCCAAATGGGGAGCTGCAGCTCAGGGTTTGGACGTGGTCAGCTGAAGGTCCTGGAGGTGTGATGTGGTTGGTCAGGGTCCTGGAGGTCCAGTGTGTTTGGTGTAGTTGTGGGATCCTGGAGACCGGGTCCAATCAGTTGGTCGGGGGTCCTGGTGATAGGGTGCAGTCAGTTGGTCTGGGGGTTCTGGCGGCAGGGAGCAGTCAGTCGATGTGAGGGCCTGAGAGGCAGGGAGTGATCAGTCGGGCTGAGGAATCCTGGAGATGGGGCTCAGTCAGTCTGGCCAGGGATCCTATGGGGCCTGGCTGTTGCCTCAAAATGGCGGGAGCCACATGTAATCACCCTGCAGGTACTGTATCAGTGAACTTCCAGGCAACAGCAGGCAGCTGGAGCTCCACTGGTGGTTGGCGATCAATTTGCTGACTGTTGTCGGACGATCGGGAGGTGAACCTGGTGTGTTGGATGATGGATAGGTGTAAGGCAGGCGATGGACCACCCAGAAGCAGGCAAATGGCGGGTGATAGGCACCTGACAGTGAGCAATCTGCACTCAAAAAAGGTGTCGATATGCTGGCAGATGGTAGGTGATCACAGCAGACAAATTGGTAAATACCAGGGAATCAATAAGCAGCAAAAACTGCCTCACCAAGAAACAGATATCCTCTGCTTGAAACTGGAGTTACAGAGCGACAAGGAATGCAGCCTCCCTCTAGTCAGCCATCTTGGATCCCCTACAGACTGCATTTTGATTCATTGTACACAAATGGGTTGCATCTTTTCGTTTATATCATTTTACATGATGTAGATTCACACCATTTGTTTAATCATACATGTACATAGAGTAATGCTGTCTCATTCCACCATTTTTAATGCCCCCCTCCCTCTCATTTCTTTCTACATAATCTAAAGTTTCCCCATTCTTCTCTCCCTCCACATCCCCCCACCCCATTGTATATCATTTTCCACTTCTCAGGGAAAACATTTGGCCTTTGGTTTTTTTTGGTTGGCTTATTTCACTTAGCATGATATTCTCCAGTTTCATCCATTTATTTGTAAATGCTATAATTTTATTCTTCTTTATGTCTGAATAATAATCTATTGTGTATATATACCACCGTTTCTTTATCCGTTCATCTGTTGAAGGGTATCTAGGTTGGTTCCACAATCTAGCTATTGTGAACTGAGCTGCTGTAAACATTAATGTGATTGTATTACTGTAGTATACTGATTTTAAGTCTTTTGGGTATAAACCGAGGCGTGGGATAACTGGTTCAAAAGGTATGTCCATTCCAAGTTTTCTGAGGATTCTCCACACTGCTTTCCAGAGTGGCTGCAATAATTTGCAACTCTACCAGCAATGTAAAAGTGTGCCTTTTTTCCCCACAACCACGCCAACATCTGTTATTGTTTGTGTTCTTGATGGTAGCCATTCTAATTGGAGTAAGATAAAATATTAGAGTTATTTTAATTTGCATTTCTCTAATTACTAGAAATGTTGAACACTTTATATATAGGAAAAATTTTTGACATCAGGTAATGTTAATGCTCCAGCTTTGTTCCTATGGGTGGAATTTTAACATTGCATACTTGTTTTCACAGATGTTTTCTTATTTGATATTAATTAAAGAAGTTTGGCATAAGAACTTTTAATCCTTGTAAATAACCACAATAAGAATTATGGTTATTTACCAAAACCATAATCACAGAAAAAATATCCTTCCCTGGTACACATTATTTTAATTCCTATATGTAGTTATTTTCATGGAGTTGGTCCTTGAGATTTTTTAGGGAAAAGTGTTGTATGAAACAAGTTATGAAGTCCAGTATTTTTATATGAAAAAGTCTCTTTTATTCCATTGACCTAGAAGTGTATAATTTAGTTATAATTTGGTTTCATCTTGTCATATTAAAAAAGTACAGGGTGTAAGATGAATTGTTTTTTTTTCCCAAAATTCAATATCTAAGAAATATAAAGCTGATTTTTTGATGTTAGTTTTCTGTACAATTTATAACTGCTTTACTTATACTCATCTTATCCAGACCTATTCAAAGAGTAGTCTATCTTCACTTTCATGTGACCTACATTTTTCCTATTCCTCACTTCACATGAGTTTTCTTAATCATCTTTGTGTTTTATCAAAGCTATTTATGCAGGTAAAAAGATAACTAGGTCTATGTCTGCTTTCTTGAGAGACAACACTTTTAGCTTTTCAAAGTGCCTTGTTTTGTATTTACTTCTATATTTTTAAGGAAGATAATTTTATATTGCTTTTGTTGAATTCTTTTCTTGGAAGAAAAGAATATTCTTGTGTATTCTTTTTATATTTAGTTTTAGATGGATACAGTATCTTTGTTTAATTTATTTACTTTTATGTGATGCTGAGGATTGAACCCAGTGCCTTACATGTGCCAGGCAAGTGCTCTACCACTGAGCTACAACCCCAGCCCTTCTTGTGTATTCTCTAATATGTGTATACATTACCCACTCCAACCATACACCTTACCACACAAGCATACTTTCTGCCTCCCTGCTCATGGTTATATGTTAGTTTTGGTTGAAATAATATTAAAAGCTTACATCATTATGACTATTCCTGCTATTTGTATTAAACCACTTTTTCTTTTCTAACTTTTTGCTTTGACTGGTGGCAATAATTCTCTTGTTTTCTTATTTGAACAGTTTTCTACGTATTGATTCTCAAACTCAAACTCTCTACCAGTTTTCTAAATATTCTCTCAAGAGTTCTAGTTCATCAGGTACTCTATCCATTTTGTTTTCTTGAGAGTTTCTCCCAGTCTTCTGACCTGAATCTGGTTAGTAGATAGTTCTCATCCTATAGTTTCCCTTCATTTCTTCCTGGCCAATCTTCCACATCAATTCCTTCATTTCTTATATATCCCAGATTTTTCTCTTTCTAGATTTTCATAGTCATTTTAGTGTAGTACAACCTTCAGAAGCTTATTGAAAAAGATTGTATGGGAGATAAGGTTTTTACCTTCTTATATCCATGAACATCTTTATGTTACTATGACAAATGATTGATAATTTGTTGAAATCTTGAATTCTGTTTGGAAACCATTGTGTTTTAGCTTCTATTAAAGTTTGGAACTATTTCATGTCTTCTGCTTGTATATAATCCACTCTTCCTCCCTCCCTTGCCCCCCAATCCTGTGTTCTCTGTCTCTGAAGCTCTGGCTCTGTGTGTGTGTGTGTGTGTGTGTGTGTGTGTATGTGTGTGTTGAATTCAGGAGCACTGTACTCTTTACCTGTATCCCCAGCCCTTTATTTGCATTTCTTAAAATTTTGAGACAGATTCTCACTAAGTTGTTGAGGTGGACATCGAACTTGTGATCTTCCTACCTCACTCTTCTAAGTAGCTGGTTTTATAGGTGTATGCTGCTGTGCCTGTACAGAATTCTGACATTTTAATTTTTTTCATTGAACTGGGTACTAGGATGGTCATTTAGACTTACTGATAATTTCACTCCTTGATTTTCTCTTTGCCTGATGATTCTCTTTTTAAATCCTATTTATGGTGAATTGTAATCCAATCAAAAAATGTGTAAAGGATAAATATATGATTTAAAGAACACCAGTATCTAACTCTCACCCAGTACACTGTGTTAGAAGACAGCACACTGTCAGCAATTTTTTCATTAAATCTCTCTAAAAGGTTGCCCACTTTTATGATAGTCACTGCTTATCTTTATAACGTTCTCATCTAATCTAGTGTCTCTAAATACCATAGTTTAATTTTGTCTGACATTAAACTTTGTAAATAGAATCCATCATATGTGCTCTTTTTATCTGACTTTATGCTGTTAACATTATTTTGAAGATATATCCACGTTTTATGTGCTGTTCATTACTACTGTTATGTTTTTGCTAACATATTCCATTCTATGAATATTCCACAATATATCTATTTTACTCTAGATGGATATTTGAATTGTTTTTTAGTTTGGGAAGTATAATTCATAATGTTACTTATAAACCTGGTACATGTCTTCAGGCAAATGAGTGAGCTCAATTCTTTAGAGTAGTGATGTATAATAGGAATATAATGTGAACTACATATATAATTTAAAATTCTCTCCAACCCATGTTTAAAAAGTAAGAATAGACATTGCTTTTAGTAACATATTATTTAGCCTAATAAATATATAATAATTTCAGCTTGTAATAAGTATAAAAACTAAGATACTTGACATTTTTATACTAAATATTTGAACTCTGTTATGTGCTTTATACTCTTCAGAGCCCATTTCAATTCAGTGGAGCTACACTATAAGTGTTCATTAGCCACATGTGACTAATATCTACTCTATTAGATGCATAACTCTAGAGAATATATATACAGTCATGATGGGACACGTTCTGAGAGATGCATCCTTAGGTGATTTTTTTCCTTGTTTGAATATCATGGCGTATACTTACGCAAACCTAGATGATATTGGTTAATGGCTTACTGTGGCCTCTTAATGCATACTTTCTTATAGTAAACTTACCATTTTTGTTTTTGAAGAGATGTGCTTCTGCTTAGGCTGGCACCAATCTCCTGGGTAAAAGCAATCTTCTTGCCTCAGCCATCCTCCTGCCTCAGCCCCTGAGTTGCTGGGACTATAGATGTGTGCCACCACACCTGGCTATGAACTTTTAAAATAAATAGTAAGAACATACTCTAAAAGAAAAATAAAAGTATAGGATGGTAACTATACAAACCAATAATACAGGTGTTCATTATCATTGTCAAATATTATGCACTTTTCAGAATTGTATGTGCTGTACTTTGATATGACTGACAGAATGGTAGGTTTGTTTACACCAACATCACCACAAACATTTAAGCAGTGTGTTATGTGGACATCAGGACAGCTTCAACCTCACTAAGTATTAAGAGTTTTTTGGTTCCACTTTATTTATTTATTTATTGGTGGTACTGGGCATTAAACCTGGGGTCTCTCTACCACCAAGCTACATGCCCAGTCCATTATTAGGACAGCTACAACCTCACTAGGTATGAAGAATTTTTTGGTTCCACTTTATTTATTTATTGGTGGTACTGGGCGTTAAGCCCAGGGGCTCTCTACCACTAAGCTACATGCCCAGCCCATTATTATTATTACTCTTTAAAATTTTAAGACTAGGTCTTGCTCAGTTGCTTTGACTGTCCTCAAACTTTCAGTCCTCCTACCTCAGCCTCCCAATAGCTGAACTTGTAGGCATGCACCACTGCACCTGGCTAGTTCCATTATGATCTTGTGGAATCACAGTCATATATGTGATCTGTTGCTGAACAGAATGTCCTGTGGCTCATGTCTGTTTATAATGGTGAAGTTTTTGAAAGCAATTGAGACATCTAATGCTCTAGTAGTAGTGTTGGAGAGTTCCTAGTGCTCCATATAATCACCAACATCTGGTAATAACAGAATTTTCAATTTTCCTGACTGGGTAATAGTTTTCAGTGTGGTTTGAGTTTCATTTCCTTGTTTACTAAAGAACTGGAGCACCTTTGTATGTATATTGACTATTTAAATTTCTTCTTTTGTGAAGTGCTCATTTAAGTAATTTTTATTTTATTTTATTTATTTTTTTAGGTTCTTTTTTTATTTTTATTTTTATTTTGCGGACAGGACATCAAACTCAGGGACTTGTTCATGCTAGGCAAACACTCTACTACTGAGGTATGTCCCTATCCACACTCCCATTTTTTCTGTTAGCGTTTTGATAAGTTTTTCTTATTGAAGTTTTAAAAGTCTTTTTTATATTCTGGATATGAATCATTTTGCTTTATGTGTCACATACATCTTTATCTCCATAATTGACTTTTACTTTCTTTAAGGCAGTTTTTGATGAATCTGAGTTAAATGTAGTTAAAGTGTTAATGTTAGCCCTTCCTTTTATGGTTGGGAACTTACATGTTCTATTTAAGAAGTCCTTTTCTATCCTAAGGTCAAGAAGATATCTATTGACATCATTAGAACATTATTAAATATGTATTTAATAGGTCTGAAAGGCAGCAAGTATTGATTGTTTTGTAAAGTATGCAGTAGGGATTCGGTTTGATATTTTTCCATATAGATATCTTAATTGTTCAGCACTACTCATCCATTTGCCTACCTCTCTACAGTCTACACACTGCCATACTCTAGTGTCACTTCTGTTTAGGTCAAGGTTGTGTGTGTGTGTGTGTGTGTGTGTGTGTGTGTGATCTTGCTTCTGAACCTTCTCATCTGTTCTATTGATCTACTTCTCTTTGCTTATGCCAATATCATTAATTGCTGCAGGTTTGTAGTAAATTATAACAAGTAGGAGAGCAAATACTTGTTCTACTTTAAGAGTACTTGACTGATTTTCTTAGCCTTTTACATTTTCTATATTATTTTTGAAATTATCTTATAAATTTCAGAAAAACAGCCTGCTTGATTTTGTTTGTAATTTGTGAACTTCATGTGGAGAATTAATATATTTATAATATTGTCTGATAATCATAAAGGTATTCTCTTTCATGTATTTAGAACTTTAGTTTCTCTTAATAGTATAATTTTCTCCTGAGGGGTCATTTTCTTTTGTAATATTTAATCCAAAATACATGATATTTTTTATTCTACTATAAAAGCTATTATTTGAACCTTTTATTTCCTAGTTTCATTGCTGATAGATAGATATGAAAGTTTAGTTTTTATGAATTTGAATTAACTTATCTGTACAATAGTTTGGTCTTATATGTGTGTATTAGTCTGGAGACTTTAGAAAAACTAAACTAATAGTATATATGCACATACACAGAGAGACATTTAAAATGAGATTTACTATAAGGGAATTGGCTCAATTACAGAGGCTAAGAAGTCCAAGATCTGAATTTGGAGACCCGGTGTAGCATAGTTCCTGTCTGAGTCCCAATCCAAATGCAGAAGACTTATATTGAATACAATCAAGCGGAGAAAGAATTCTTTATTACTCAGCCTTTAATTCTATTCAGGGATTTAATAGATTAGATGAGGCCACCCACATTGGAGAGGGAAGTCTACTAATTCTACCCATTTAAAGGTTTATCTTATCTACAATCCCTTCAGATATTCAGAAATAATGCATAACCAAATATCTAGTCTCCCCAAATCCAACTATCACAAGGGACAATCAAAGTATCTGCAAATAGTTTCTTCCTTCCCAATTCGTATACTTTTATTTCTTTTTCTTACTTTACTGCATTAACCAGGATTTCCAGTACAATGTGGAATAGAAATGATGATAGCCTTGCCCTTTTCCTGTTCTCAAAAGGACATTTTCATTATTTTAGCATTAACTTTAATTTTATTTTACCTTTTTCATTAGATCCTTTGTCAAATTAAGGAAGTTCACTGAGAGATTTTATGATGAATGTGGAAGTATTTTCGGATACTTTTTCTACATCTGTTGAAATGATGCTATTTTAAGCTTTTAATCTGCTAACTTATTGAGTTATATTACTTGAATTTCTAGCATTAAATCAGCTTTACCTTCCTGGGTTAAACCAAATTGGTCATGTTATATATAGTCTTTTAAAATATATATTAAAGCATAAGGTCCGGAATTCAATCCCCAGCACTGCAAAAAAAAAAAAAAAAAATAAAAAAATATAATATATATATATATATATATATATGTATTATGGAATTTAGGTTGACTGATATTTTGTTTAGGCTTTTGTTTCTGGGTTCATGAGTACAAAGAGCCTATAATTTTCACTTCTTTTTGAGTGTTCCTATGAAGGGTAGTCTCAAAATGAGTTTAGAAATCTTAGTGCTTTTCTCTTTTCTAGGTGAGTTTGCATAAGATTTTGTATTTATTCCTTACATGTTTGATGAGTTTGTCAATGAAATCAAGTAGGCTCATATAATGAACTATAATATTGAGTTCCAACAAATTTTAAAAAATTGAAATTATAGAAAGTATGTTTGACAACAGGTGATTATTCTAGAAATCAATAAAAAAATAAGCTGAAAAAATCCCATATATTTAGAAGTTAAGAAATTCACTTCTAGTGCAGGGGCGTCCAGAATTCCATCCAGTGCTTGACAAAGATCCTCTGGAGGATGATTGCAAAGGCTCATCCTAAAAGGAATTGCCGGATGTTTTGCTCCAAAGCATGGTGTTTTCTCTGATAATATATTACTCATTTCAGTCTGAATGGATTGCTTAAGGGGACGAAGGGAATACAACAAAAGTTCCAGAAAATATTACCTACAATCTGTAAAACAATGGGTCTTTACCACTAACAAAATTAAAAATAATTTTGCAACCGTACACTGAGTCCCTGAAAGCCTCTGGAGAAAATAGTTGTAGATCTGCCTTTGTCTCCAACAGGCTGGTTAAATTTTAAGGATGGTTTTGTTCATGTGTGGTGGTGAGGTAAGAGAATAAGGTTCTACAACATTCCTTCCTTCCTACAAAGAATATGTCACCCCTATAATAAACGTTGGTACACAATTACAATTGGGACCGCTGCCCTCCTGTATCCCTTAACTCAGCAATTCAGATATTAACCAGATGGACCTAGTAGAGATAGTCACATGAGATTACTTGTCTATTGTTTTAACCACGAGAATATTAAGAATAGTCTTAGGTCACATAGAGTTTAGATATTAAGGAAGTAAATATTGTATTAGTTCACTGAGGTAGTTAGATATTCTTAAAACAATTGTGAATATGTAAGGATAATCTGTAAGGTTACTGTTTTCTCATAATTTTCTGTTCCTTGTTAAAAACAATTTCTGCCTATTCTTTGAAAACTTCTTTAATATTAACCACAAGATTGTCATTATAGCCTGAAGAAAAATGTATATAAACCCAACCTTCCCCAGAATAAAGTGGGATTGATTGCACCAGAACTAGAGTCTGTGTCTTTCATTCTCCATCCATTGCCAATGCTGTCTCCCCGCGCCCCGTTTACCGGTGTGGAACCCATGGACTCCTGCTAGGGCTGGACCCCGGCATTCTAGATTCTAAAGTATATTAGAAAAACATAATAGAAATTATAAGTTATTTTGAACTGGATGTTTACAAAGATATTTCATATCAAAATCTGTGGATTTTGGGCTGGTTTGTGGCTCAGTGGTAGAATGCTTGCTAGCACATGTGAGGCATTGGATTTGATCCTCAGCACCACATAAAACTCAATAAATAAAATAAAGGTATTGTGTCCATCTACAACTAATGTTTTTTAAATCTGTGGATTTTAACAAAAGTAGCTCTTTGAGAAAATGCTCATATTACAGATGAAAGTTTAAACAATAATAAGCTAAGTATACATCTCAGCAAGTTAGCAAAAGAACAGAAAAAGCATAAGAAATAATAAAGATGAAGCAGAAATAAATGAAACAAAGTAGAGAGGATCAATGAAATCAAGAGTTGATTCTTGAAAAGATTCATAAAATTGATAAACTTTGGAGATACTAAATCAAGAAAAGAATGAACATACAAATAACTAATATTGGCATTTTGAGAAGGGATATCATTATAGATCTCTTAAGACTTACACAATAGGAGAGGCTATAATGCTGTATTTTATGCTAATGTTTTGTACTGATTTTGTTCAAGGATGTACCAGTTAGGAAATGGTAAAGCCTGAATCATAAGTCATTCATTAACTGGAATTCATTGTTTTCATAATGAGTTCATGATCCAGATATGAGGGAGGATTTTGTGCTTAAAATTTGAGAATTTAGATGAAATAATCAATTTCATGCTGTTTTCTTTGTGGGATGGATGTAATTACTGATTCAAGTTTTTAAAGTAACTATGAGACTATTAAAGATTTCAGGGATTTTTGTTTCTTTGTCATTGGCACTGATATCCTTTTAATACCATGCCATAAAAAGTTTAAAGCAATACTTGTGTTGACAAGTATTGATAAGACACCTACTCTATAGTAGGTGATATTACTTATAGCATTTCTTATATCCAGTCAAACTGGATTATTTTTAGGATAAATTACTAGGTTTTAGCTTTAGTAATTTTAAAAACAAAAAGGGTTTAGTATAGTTAGGTGGTGACAATAAGCAACACAGGCCATTATAAAAGTTGAGTAGCACCTACTTCATAAAGCGTCTGTATGATTTGTATAGTATGTGTGTTTCCAGAGGTACCTCTATTACTGGGATTAATGACCAGGTGGTTATATTAGTTGGCTTCAGGGTATACACGATTCCTTTGGGATTGTATAGAAATACACAGACAAGGACACATGCCTTTTGGTTTTAGAGAGAAGAGCACTCAATTGCCTTTTCACAGATTTTCAAAAGATCCAAAAACAGTATAAAGAACCACTGCTCTGTGGGTTAAGGAAATTTACATGAACCAATAAATAGTTTTTCATTTTGATTTATGTTTGTATTACAGTAACTACCCATCGTAGCAAAATGTTATTCATATATAATATTTGCTTTGATTTTTTTCATTCATTTCATATTATTTTACCAGTATTGTGATTGAGAACTTCTATTTTAAGGTTCAGGAACAAGTTCATCCAAATCTCTCAGCTAATGAAGAGTCTCTTTATTATATTGAAGAACTGATTTTTCAGCTGCTTAATAAATTATGCATGGCCCAACCAAGGACTGTTCAAGATGTCCAGGTAAAAATTATTTTTGTTACTTCAAAAAGCTATGGAATTACTATGCAAATTAATTTTTGTATATAGATCTGTATTATTCTATATTATTATGAATAATAAAGCCACTGAAATTATATGTGATATATTTGGCCATTTTTTTTTCTTTTTTCTTTTGGTAGTAGGGATTGAACCCAGGGGTGCTTAACCACTGAGTCACATCCCCAGCCCTTTTTATTTGTTTTGAGATAGGACCTCACTAAGTCACTTGGGCCTTGCTAAGATTCTGGGGCAGGCCTTGAACTTGCAGTCCTCCTGCCTTACCCTCCCGAGTTTCTGGGATTATAGATGTGCGATATAACAACTGAAATTATGAAAAATTATAAGGTTTCAAGAAAAACAATGCCAGAGAATATCTTCTTACCTTGGGATTAGTCTTCCTTTTTTGTATTGGGGATTGAACCTGAGGGTGCTCTACCACTGAGCTACATACCTAGCCCTTTTCATTTTTTATTTGAGACTGTGTGTCACTTAATTTGCTAAGACTGGCCTCTAACTTGTGATCCTACTGCCTCATCCCCTGAGTTGCTGGAATTATAGGTGTGTACCACCACACCCAGCAGGGGTAGGCAAGTATTTTTGGAGAGGACTCAAAACCCAGTAACTTATTAAGAATAAAATTGATGGGAAAGTGAAAAGTGTAAATCCCATACTAAGGGAAGGTATTTGTAATATGTATGAATGTCAATGGGCTTGTACTCAGGATATGTTAAAAACTTCTGCAAATGAATAAGAAAAAATATACCCTCCTCCCCCAAATGGGCAAAAGTCTTGAACAGAAATTTCATAAAAGAAGATATATTTAATAGCTAGTGGGTACATGAAAAGGTACTAAAGCTCAGGAGTCATCTGGGAAATAGGAATTAAAGTCACAATGAGAGAACTGGAGTGCAGCTCTGTGGTAGAGCACTTCCCTAGTATGTGTGAGGCTCAGGGTACAATCACTAGTATGCAAAAATAAAAATCACAGTGACATATTTCACACCAACAAAAAGCTATAAAATTAAAGATTAATTATACCACATGTTGGTGAGAATATGGAGCAACTGGAACTCTTTATATTGCTTGTGGAAGTATAAACTTGTGTAACAACTTCTGGAAATTGTTTAGATGTTTCTAATAAAGTTAAATATCTATTGTATGACTTAGCAGTTCTCTGTTGTGTGTTTACCCTACAGAAAGAAAATATATTTTCATGAAGGGTCTTATATGTGAATGTCTAAGCAGTTCAATTCTTAAGTGGTAAATTCCTAAAATTAAATATTTATCAGCAACTACTGATACATGCTATCACATAGCTGTAATTCATAGAAAACTAAGAGATTACTTATTATAAGATTTCATGTTAAGAACTTAAAGCAAGTAAAACCGATGGTGGTATAAATCAGTATAGTGGTTGCCTATGAAGGATGAAAATCAGTTATAGAAAGGTTCTACATGTTAACTTAGAAGATGGATACAAAAATGTGAACATTTAAAAACTTGTCAAATTGGGCAGACATGGTGGTGCATGTGTATAATCCCAGTGGCTTGGGAGGCTGAGGTTAGCAGATCACAAGTTCAAGGCCAGCCTCAGCAACTTAAGGAGACATTAAGCAACTTAGTGAGACTCTGTTTCAAAATAAAAAAATGAAAATAATAAAAAGGACTGGAGTATGGCTCAGTGGTAGAGTGCTCTTAGGTTAAATCCCCAGTACAAAACAAACAAAACACCCCCCACAAACCCATTCAATAGTAAACTTAAGGTCTGTGTCTTTTACTGCATAAAAAATATTATTTCAGTAGATAAATGTACCTCCTAAGGATTTTTACTAATTGATTAAAGTACATGTACCTCTAAAAGAATATGTGTGCATTAGTGTTCCAGTACTGTTTTGCCTCAGTTATGTGGGAGTATTTTTAGAATGGTAGAAATACTAGTACAGATTTAAAAATTACTTTTTAACTATACTATTTACATTATCTTTCTTTTGAAGATTTCTATAATAAAGCAACAACTTGCAATATAAAGGAAAAATCTATTTGAGTTATTAATTTTTTCTGGGACCATTGGAATTAAAGCATTTGTTTCCATATTCCCCACTGCAAGATTTGAACTTTAAATAAATAAAAAGAAAGAATAATTTTCAGTATCTAAATTTGCTAAAATATGAGAATATAATTTTAAAAGTAAGAAACTTTGCTAAATTGAAGTTTGATTCAGGTAAAAGTAGTTCTCATTGTTTGTGTCAATCACTGGTTAAATTTAAGATTAGGTGAACTACCCAGGCTTGGATTATTTTTGCCAAAATCTGTATTTCCACAGTCATTCTGAGGTCCTGCATGCACATGATTCTGTGATATCTGTACTTGCAAATTCTCTTTATTTAAAGTACTAAGATAAGCAAAAGAAGAAAGACTGCATAATAATTGATAATACTGAATGAATAACTTCTTCTAGGTAAATAATCTTAACTCTAAAAACCTAACTTAAAATCATGATATACTATTTCATGTTAATCTCCTGTACATTGTATCTTTTCCTTTTTCCAGTTCATCTTTTTTACTTTTGCAGTGCTATGCATACTAACTAGACAAGTGTTTTCTCACTGGGCTACATTCCAAGTCTCCAGTTCATCTTAATTATGTGAAAAATCTTGATAGTCCTATTGGTCTTTTTTGACATAAAAATTTATTTAATATAGTAAACATATTTTATTGGTGTTCTCTTTTTGCACCAAAATTCATGTTAAAGTTGAATTTTTTATGAATTTTCTATTTGTGAACACTTTTTAAAATTCTGCAATGGTATTGCAATGATCTGAACAGGAAAGAGTTCGAAAGACCTTTCCTCATCCAATTGACAAATGGGCTATTGCTGATGCACTATCTGCCATAGAGAAACAAAAATTCAGAAATTCTCTTTTACTACCTGTGGACAAAATTCATGCCTTATTGAAGGTAATAAGATGAAATATTTGGAAATTCTTTAACAAATAATTATTTATACAGCATTGGTGTATTTATGGAGTATTAATGTAGCATGGTCTGTTAATGTATATGTGCACTTGCATGTGTATTGTACTAATACATACATATATGTATACTAATATGTGTAAAAAATAAAAAAAGGTTTGTGGATATACATCAGTGGTAGAGCACATGCTTACCATGTGTGAGGCCCTGTATTCAATATTCAGCACTGCCTTTCCCCAAAGAACAAAATAAAAATAAATGTGATCTGATGAATTATGATTGCTTTCAAATAATATTAAAAGTTAATAATAGAATGCATTGTAACACATTTGTGGTATTTTCCAAAGAATGCTACCCTAATCTGCTTCTTATGTATTTGGCTATGATTATTAAGTTTTTGTTGATTAAAACAGTATATGTATTGTCAAAAGCTACTGTGAGTTCATAAAAATTTTACAGTTAATCTTTGATACAGATATTTCCACATAGCAAGTGAAAGAGTATTATTTAATCTTGAGAATGTGGTTGTTGTACATGGATTTGAAGACCATTTCAAAGAAATTTCAAGAACATCCCCCCTACTCACACACAAACACATATCCTTCCTTCCAGTGGAAAGTATTATAATAGGGGATCCTGGTTTAAAACAAGGTCATTGAAGAAAGGAGATATTTGTCAAATGGGTTTCAGGTAATGTGTTAAGAGGTTTCAGTGAAGAATAGCCCACAAGTTCTATATTAGAATCAACTATTCTTTTTGATAAGAAATCAGATTTATTAAATCAGATATCTTTAAAAAATTTTTAAGTCCATAACACTGGGATCAAAAGGTAATTATTTTAACCTGTGATACCCAGAATTTGAGACATTTGGCTTATAGAAAGTTTTTTATAAGCAAAAAATAGGAATTTTTAAAATGTTTAACTGATACTGAACACTGCTTATCGTTTTGAATTAAATTATTTTTTTTCCCCACAGGAAGATTTGGGGTGTAAAGTGGACTATCATGTGTCCCTATATATTGTGGCTGTATTAGAGTATATATCAGCAGATATTTTGAAATTGGCTGGTAATTATGTTGTTAATATCCAACATTATGAAATATCTCAACAGGATATTAAAGTGTCAATCTGTACAGAAAAGGTAAGTGTTAAAATTAGTTAAACTGTATAATAGCATGTGTCATTTCTGCCTCAGATTTAAATACATTAGTATCTTAGTAAATTTTATAATTCCTGATATTTGAAGACAGAAAATTCTTGGCTTTACAGAGTAACCATGATATTTCCATGTTTTTAAGCAAATGCCAGAATGGGAGGGGAGTTTCTCTTTTTTTCCATCAAGAATCTTTTACCTTCAAGAAAAAAAAAACATGCAAAGTTTCAAACCACTTTAAGAAAAGTAGCTTGAATTTTATAGTTTTAGAAGGAGAACATGTATAGTTCACTCTGGTACTTCTAAGTACAGCTAATTTTGAAGAACATACTTTGGTTTCACAGGAGAGTTTAGTTGGGGTACAGGCAGAGAAAAAGAAGTTTGGAAAGCCAAAATTACACCCTTCTGATAACTTTTTGTTTACATATATGTCCTCCTTCTTGGCTATAAGCTACTTAAGGGAAGAAATTGAGTCCATTTCCTTCTCTCTTCCTTTTCTTCCAGTTTCACTTTTTCGTATTTTTCTTTGTAGGCTGTGGCTTTAGTCTCTTTGTCTTGAGGATCCTAAGCCTCATTTCATTTGTAGGAGTTAGTAAATCAAGTATTATGTTAAATTAGTAGAACATGAAGCTGATGTTTGTTGCAGAAGCATCTGGACTTTGAGAGCAAGTGTGCACCCAGGTCCATCTTTGTGTGCTTACATCCAACTGTAATGAGCCAGTGTATGTCAAGTTGGTGGAGGCCTTTTGTGCTGAGCACAAAATCAACCTAATTAAAGTCAATGACAACAAGAAACTAGGAGAATGGGTAGGCCTTTGTAAAATTGACGAAGAGGGCAAACCCCATAAAGTGGTTGGTTGTAGTTGTGTAGTGGTTAAGGACTATGGCAAAGAATCTCGGGCCAAGGATGTCATCAATGAGTACTTCAAATGCAAGAAATGAGCAAATAAAGTTTTCATTCACATTCCAAAGAAAAATAAGCATTTTAAAGCACCTGTTATGTGCCTGAGCACTGTCACTGTTGCAAGTAGTGAAAATACAAAGCTAAGATAGTGACTCATGTTGTAGAAGTAATTTGTTTCAGCATGAAATGAAACTATTGTAAACAAATTATTACAGCACAATGTGATTTAAACTATTACACTAATAAGTGGAAGATGGAGTTAAGAAAGTCATCAGGTAGAAGCCTGGAAGACTCCACAGAAAAAAGGTGCCTAATCTGGGGCCTCTGGGACCTGCCACTTGCCAGTGGTTCTCAGCCTTGACTGCACATTGCAATTATTAGAAAGCTTTTAAGGAATATTGATGCCCACATCTTACCCCCAGAAATTTAATTGGCCTGGGTTGGAATTTCTTTTGAAAACATTCCTGATTCTGATGTGTATACACCCATTGTTTTATACCAAAATTAAAAAATGATTTTTCACTTACATTTTATTTTGGAAATTCCTTATTTTCATTATGAATTCTAAAATTAAGACAACATATTTTTGGTTACTTTCAAAGTGTCTCAGACTTATAGAAAAGTTGGAAGTACAATAAATAAACCCCCTTGCTACTGAGCAATTTGAGAATACGTTTCCAACATAGTGTGTCCTACAACAAGAACATTCTCCTACAGTACAATGGTATGGCAGTCAAAATCCAGGAAATTAATACATTTATACAATTCAAATTTTGTCCCAGTAATGTCCTTTATAGCAAAATCATCTAGTGAAAATCAAGCATTTTTTATTTAGTTATCATTTGTCTTTTTTTCTCAGTTGGGAACAATTCCTTAGTCTTCCTTGGACTTTTTTGACTTTTACTTTTTTGAGGATTACAAGTCAGCTATTATGTAGACTATTCCTCATTTTAGGTTTGTGTTTTTTGTCTTGCTATACTTTGGAGTAAGGACTTCACACATGATAGGCATGCTACATCCCAGCCTTTAAAAAATTATTTGAGACAGGGTCTTGGCCCAGGATGGCCTCAAACCTGTGATCTTCCTGCCTCAGCCTCCCATGTAGCTGAGCTTACAGGAGTGTATCACTATGCACAGCTTTAGATTTCTCTGATAGTATCTCTTGATTAGAATCAAGTTATATTCTTTAGCAGGAATATCATCAGAGTTGTGCTATGTTCTTTTCATTGTGTTTTCCCACATGGAACATGGGTATATAATTTTCAGTGTGTTTTATTAGTGGTTATGTTCACTCTGATTACTTAATTAAGGTTTGTCTGCTAGGCCTTACATTTGTGAGTTACTCATTTCCATTTTGAAATATATAACACATTGTTATTTACTGCATTTACCATGTTGTGCAATAGATCTCACAAAAACAAACAGAAAAATCCTTTCCTTCTATATGATTGAGATTTTGTACCCTTTGGCCTTCTTTTTCCCATTTCTCCCATCCCACAGTCTCTGGTAACAACATTCTACTCTTTGCTTCTATGAATTTGATTATTTTAGATTCAACATATAAATGACACTATGGTATTTGTCTTTTCTGGAGTACTTTCTATTGACACTAGATATTTCAGGTTCAGAGTACTCTGCATCAGCTCTTCAAACTCTGGAATTAGTTGTTCCTCTAAAAACTCTCATCCCTTTTAATGAAGTATCTTTTTAGAATCCAAAATCTGGATTTTGAATCCAAAGTCTGGGTGCTAGATGAGGTCATTGCTGTTGGAGTGACACTGCTCTGGCATGTGTGTGAGTGTATACATATTCCCTCTGTTTTTTTAGTTGTCAACAAATGTTTATTTTATTTATTTATATGTGGTGCTAAGAATTGAAATGAGTGCCTCACACATCTAGGCAAGCACTGTACCACTGAGCTACACCCACAGCCCCTCCCTCACTCTTAAAGCCCAGAGTGAGGGAATGTGTGTATGTATAGATAATCAGCAGTGACACCCAACAGCAGTGGAATCATTCAGCACCCAGATCTTGGTTCTAAAGGCCATGCTGTGTGTGTATATATATGAAATGTACACCCCATCCATCTGTACACATAAACACACACACACAACTTGTAATTAGTTCTCATCTCTCTAATCCAAATCCAATACTAAGATTCATATTAGTCTTTGTCTTTTCATATTTATAACTCACTTTTGGACAGTGGGAAAACTGGTTCCCATTTTTTTGATATATTTTCTTATTTAATCAATCCTCCTATACATAACCAACCTCTTTTTTTTCCCATTGGCATTGGTCCCTTCTTTAACCCTTTTTTACTTAGTACTGTCCCTTTCATATACAGTCTCCTTATCCATCTCAAACTTGGACAATCTTATAATGCTGCCTCCCCTGAAGCCTCACTTCCCCACCATATAAATACCCTTCTCCCCTTTCTTGGATCCTGACACACCGTGGTAGGCTCTATTCCCATGAAAATGTCTTTCTTAGCCACTAAGCACCAACACTGTTTACTAAAGCTGCTTGTTATGTTGATAGTCTCTTTATCTTGATAGGTCTAGTCTCTAACATCAGACTGTGCCTCACCCTTAGACACACTTATTTTTACACGAAGGATCCAATACTCTGAGATAAACCACAATTTTTCTTCCTTTCCCACCCTGAAGGAATTCCTACCTTATTTGCTTTGCCCTTCCTCTTCCCCCAGTGACCTTGAGCTGACTGTTGAAAAATTAGGGAAAAGAGAGACTTCGTACCATACTTGAAGTTCACCTTTTCTATGACTATTTAAAGGCAAAAACAGTTAATTTCAAAACAGTTTCAGAATTAGAAGATGCTGAATCCTAAGAACAGATTGTCAAGTGATTTTGTGTTCTCTGGGCACTAGTGCACTTGTTTCTCATAAAACTATTTATTTATGTAAAACTGAATTAAGTGGAATTTCTGTCTCATATAAAGCTAAAATTGGTTTCTCTATTGACTTTTATTCATATATTCTGAAGGCCCTTACATCAGACTACACTGTTTCAAGTAATTCAGTTATTTATAGCATTTTTCCATGTCCTAAGTCATCATCTTCTGAGAGTTAAAAATGAAACAAAATAGAATCATAAAAAACTTCATGTGGCTTAATTTTCAGATCCCCTTGCTTTCAGACTGATTGCTAATATTAAAGACAGAAGTCCAGATTTGGTCTGATCATGCTGAGATTCTGATCTTCTTGATTCTCTACCCTATTTTATAATTTCTGCATTATCTTTATTGATCCCCATGTAATACTTACTGAGATTACAGTTACTTGAAGCCCCTTGGACTTTGTCTTATGAAGTATTATTATGATGTTATGTTTTTGATTTCTTTGCCTCATGCTGCTAAGTTTTTTAAATGTAAGATTGAATTCAAGTTTATCTCTAGACAATTTCATACTGTTATTGTAGCTGTGTTCTAAAATATCCGGATATTTAAAAATAATCTAATTCTTACACATAATATTTTGAATATCTTACCCAGCTTTTTATAATGTGTGTATATATATATATATATATATATATATATATACAAGAAACATTGCTTTATTTGAAATTATTTAGTAAAATGGTTGAAAAATATAGTATAGGAAATGAGATTTTAAATATTAATAGGCATTCTTCTAGGTTAAATGAAAGAACTTTTTCATCATAGATTTTCAGTTACTATTTCATGTATTGTTCAAATCTGGAACAAACTTTAATGTTAAATGCCAAAGAATAAATATCTGAGGCTTTGCAAGTTATGGTTTCTCTTGCAACCACTCATCTTTGTCCTTAGAATCATGAAGGCAGCCATAAACAATTGAGCATGGACTGTCTACTGGTAAAATTTTATTTACAAAAGTAGGCAGTGAGCTAGATTTGGCCTCTGTGTTCTAGTTTCCTAGTCCTTGTTTTGGACTTCTCTTTTTGGATCTTCTGTTTGTTGTAAGAGACTGTCATATGCTTACCTGAAACCCAGATGACTGTATTCATGATTGTAGTCATGTAAACTAAGTTATGAGTTTGTTTGACATGGTGTGATCTTTGTGAATCTAAACTGATTTCTAGTGATTATGATTTCAGGAACTTACAAACCATCTGCTTATTAAATTGTTCAAGTTGTTGATTTCTAGAAATCTGTATGATTTTCCAAAGAACTTGAGAATCAAACTTTTTAAACATTAGAAATAAAAACACTTGGCTATTCAGGATTATTCTGGAACATCAAGGATTGCTGAGAATAGTTAGATAATCATAGGAAAGAATTATAGTACTCAACTTCTATAACTACTAAAGAAAATAGTACTTAATCTGAAAATATTCCTTAAAATTAAGAAGGAAAATACTATTTAAAAAAGGTGAGAAAAAGTAAGAGGGCACAGAGCATCTCTGAAGAAATTTTAATTTTCCAGGCCTAGATGTATTAGGAGTTGATTTCTCTTGTTTTGTTTTTTGGTGCTCAGTATTGAACCCAGGGGAACTTTACCACTGAGCTACAACCTCAATCCTTTTTTTTTATTTTGAAAATCAATATCACAATTGTTGCTGATGGTGTCACTAAATTACTGAGACTGGACTTGAACTTGTAATCTTTCTGCCTCAGTCTCCAGAGTTGCTGGGATTATAGGTGTGGGCCACTGTGCCTGGCTTTATTTCTTTCCTGGTATCATTACTTCATTTGTTTCAAGAACTGGCTCTACTTCTTTATTGTTCTTGTTATAAACAGGACTCCAAATTACTTTTATTGTCCTAAAACTTTTTATGATCCTTCACTCATTTGACCATTTTATCCTTCTATAAAGTATAATAGTAAATATCCTTCTTCAAAGTAAAGTATAATAGTTTGAAATATATTTAATATACATATGCTCTTAATTTATTTTACTTATTTTTGTGGTACTGGGGTTTGAACTCTTTCCAGCCAAGCTCTATCCACAGCCCTTTCTTTTTCTTCATTATAATTTGAGACATGTTCTTGCTAAATTGCCCAGACTGGCCTTGGACTTGGGATGCTCCTGCCTCAGTATCCTGAGTAGATGGGATTAAATGTGTGTTCCTCTGCACTTGGCCACATATGCTCTTTAAACAAGTATATTTTGTACATTTATTATGTGTCATATTATGTGGAATTTAAGGTTTTAATCCTTAGAAGGTTATTGACTAATGGGGAAAAACAGACATGAATAGAAATTTCTTTATTGGTTAGTTACTTCTATAGGAAAGATAAGATTGCTAACAGAGAACTGAAGCTGGTAGGGAGTTGGGGAGAGTTTGGAAAAACTATATAAAATTATATTTGAGCTAAATGATAAAAAAGTGGTAAGTATTGGCCAGATGAATAAATGTAATAATTGGAAAGGAGGGATAAGAGAAGACATTCTAAACAAAGTAATAGAGGGGACTGTCCAGATTTAAGAGACATTCTGAGTTAGCATCAACAGGATATGGGGATAGATTGTATATAGGAGAGAAATTGAGGAGTAATAAGTGTAAGGTAATGGCAAGTTTTGTAGTTTTAAAGACCAAGTACAAATAGGTGATATTATTAGTGATTCTGAAATGGACTATATATGTGTAGGTTTTGTTAGAAAAGGAGAAAATTAGGCCTTTGGTAACATATTTCTAGGGTATAGAGAGATACTGAGGTTAGATCTAAACATTTAGGAATCATTATGATCTAGATAATAATTGGAAATCATCTAAGGGGATGGATGAACTTACTCATGGAGCAAGGACAACAGGTGTTTTTGGATTGGTGGCTTGTTAGCAAATAAAGCCTCCAGATTTTTTTAAAAATTAATTAGTTGCTATCTTTTTGTATTTACAAATAATTTTTTTTCACATAGAAATTTGGGTTCTGTACTTTTCTTGAAAAAAGAAAGTCAAAAGGCCTAATAGAAAATAGGTGGCATTGAATAATAGACTTTCTCTTTAGGTGCATACACCTCCCAATTTGTCACAGTCTCTACTATTTCTTATATAAATGTTACCTGCCCAATTCTTGTACTGTTTGAATTAAGGACTTTTTGTGTTGTTACTGTGTATCAGTCCATGACTACAACAAAATACCTGAGGTAATCAACTTAAAAAGAGGGAAGGTTTATTTTGACTCAAGAATTTTCAAGATGCCAGTCCATAATCAGTTGGCATTGTTGCTTTGGGCTTATGGTAAGAAAGCATATCATGACAAGGAGTACATGGATCAGACAACCCACTTATGTCATGGTGTCTGGGAAGCAAAAAGAGCAAGGAGTTGTAGTCCCACTATCCCCTTCAAGGGCATGCTCCCAGTGACCTAACTACTTCCCATAAGGTTCCACTTCCCAATAGTTCCAAGCCTTTAACACATGGGCCTGTAGGAGAACTTTTTCAAATTTTAGTAGTTGCAAAAAGAATTCTAAGAGTGGAACCCTACATTGGGTGGTAGAGAAGTAAGTGGTTGGGAAGGAGACCCCATTGCTGGATGGCTTTTCAGAAACCAAGGGAAGGGAATATTTTAAGAAGGATAGATGGTGAGCTGTAAAAGACAAAAATATACCATTAGATCTGACACTCAGAAGTCATCAGTGAGAGCAATTTCATAGACTGTTGGGCTTTCTGAGTGAATGTGAGTGAGAAGAGATAGCAGGTACAGACTATACTAAAAGGATCTTTAATAAAGGAGAGAAAAAGAGAGTGATAGCTGTTCTCTGTGTTTTATGTGTCATACCTTTCATTTTGAATGTCTATTTAAAATTTTATTTCATCAGTAAATTCCTTGTGTAGCCACATTAGTTTCTTCAAAGTCTAAAATGGCTAGAAACTAGGGGTGAATAGTGTTCAGTGATGTGTCTCATGTAGTGGGCAGTGAAGAGGAGAGGGATCCAAGAGATTCAATAAAGCAAGTTTAAATTATAAATGGCTTTATCCTAAAGAAATTAAGATTTTATCCAGAAGGCAATGAAACCCATTATCATTTTATGTGGTTTTTTTTGGTGTTTTGTTTTGTTTATTTCTTTTGTGGTACTGGGGATTGAACCCAGGTCCTCATGCATGGTAGACACAAACTCCACTACTGGGCAGAATTCCCAGCTCTTTTTATTTCTTTGTTTTGAGACAGGTTTTCTCAAAATTGCCCAGATTGACCTTGAATATTGATTCTCCTGCCTCAGCCTCCAAGTAACTGGGAATACAGGTGTGCATCACTACATTGGTGATGCAAATTTGTTTTCAAGAAGAAAAGTTTGAAATGGATTTGGAAGATCTGTGGCAGAAAGATCAGATTCTGAGACTTGTGTATCTTTGTAAGAGATACTGATTATTTAATAGTCTAAACTAGAGCATGGATGGGGGTGGAGAAAACCAACCAGGTCTAAGATAGTTTTCTTTTTAAAAAATATTTTTCATTATATATATGGCCACGATACATTTATTTGTTAATATTTTAATAGGTAAAAGCAAAGATTTTTAAGATTTTTTAGTTCTAATATTTTTATTGAACTTCCATATTTCCAAAATGATTATACCAACCACATTCCCACCAACAGTGTGCAAATGTTCCATTTTCTTATTTATTTTATTTTATTTGTTCTAATTAGTTGTACATGGCAGTGAAATGCATTTATACATTTTGATAAATCATACATAAATAGAGTATAATTTCTCATTTGTCTGATTACACATATTGCAGGATCACATCAGTCATGCAGTCATACATGTACATGAGGTAACAATGTCTGTTTCACTCTATCATCATTCCATCCCCATACCCCTTGCCCTACCTTCACTCCTCTCTACCCAATATAAAGTAACTCTGTTCTTCCTTATCCACCCCCTTATTGTGAATTAGCAACTGCATATCAGAGAAAACACTCAGCCTTTAGTTTTTTGGGTTTGGCTTATTTTGCTTAGTATGATATTCTCTAATTCCATCCATTTACCAACACATGCCATAATTTCATTCTTCTTGAGAGCTGAGTAATATTCCATACATACACACACAGACACACACACAGACAGACACACACACCACCATTTCTTTATCCATTCATCTGTTGTTGAAGGACATCTCAGTGGTTCCATATTTTAGTTATTGTGAATTGAGCTGCTATAAACACTGATGTGGCAGTGTCACTGTAGTATGCTGATTTTAAGTTCTTTGGGTAAAACCAAGGAATGGGATAGCTCGGTCAGATGGTGGTTCCATTCCAAGTTTTCTTATGAATCTCCATACTGCTTTCCATAATGGTTGCACCAATTTGCACTCCCACCAGCAATGTATGAGTGTACCTCTTCCCACATCCTCACTAACACTTCTTATTGCCTGTATTTTTGATAATTGCCATTCTGATTAGAGTGAGAAGAAATCTTAGAGTAGTTTTGAGTTGTATTTCTCCGATTGCTATAGATGTTCAACATTTTTCATGTATTGATTGAGTGTATATCTTCTTCTGTGAAGCGTCTTCTCAGTTCCTTAGCCCATTTATTCATTGGGTTATTTGTTTTTATGTAGTTAAGACTTTTGAGTTCTTTATATAGACTAGAGTTTAATGCTTTATCTGAGGTGCCTGTGGAAAAGATTTTCTCCCAATCTGTAGGCTCTCTCTTCACATGATGTTTCGTTTGCTGACAGGAAGCCTTTTAGTTTGAGTCTATCCCATTTATTGATTCTTGATTTAACTTCTTGCACTTTAGGGGTCTTGTTAAGGTAGTCAGGTCCTAGGCCATCATGGTGAAGATTTGGGCCTACTTTTCTTATAGCATTCGCAGGGTTTCTGTTCTAGTGTCTGAGTCTTTGATCCACTTTGAGTTGAGTTTCATGCAGGGTGAGAGATAAGGGTTTAATTTCATTTGTTACATGTGACTTTCCATTTTTCCCAGCATCATTTGTTGAAGAGGCTATCTTTTCTCTAGTGAAAGTTTTTGGCCCCTTTGTCTAGTATGAGATAACTGAAATTATGTGGGTTTGTCTCTGTGATTTCTATTCTGTACCATTGGTCTACACGTCTGTTTTGGTGCCAATACAATGCTGTTTTTTATTACTATAGCTCTGTAGTGTAGTTCGAGGTCTGGTATTGTGATGCCTCCTGCTTCACTTTTCTTGCTAAGAATTATTTTGAATATTCTGGGTCTCTTTTTTTTTTTCCAAATGAATTTTATGATTGCTTTTTCTAGTTCTTTGAAGAATGTCATTGGGTTTTTAATAGGAATTGCATTAAATTTGCATAATGCTTTTGGTAGCATGGCCATTTTGACAATATTAATTCTGCCTATCCAGGAACATGGGAGGTCTTTCCATCTTCTAAGGTCTTCTTCAATTTCTCTTTTCAGTGTCCTGTAGTTTTCATTGTAGAGGTCTTTCACCTTCTTTGTTAGATTGATTCCCAATTGTTTATATTTTGAGGTGATTGTGAATGGGGTAGTGTTCTTTATTTCCCTTTCAGTGGATTCATTACTGATGTATAGAAATGCATTTGATATATGGGTATTGACTTAATACCCATATACTTTGCTGAATTCATTTATTAGTTCTATAAGATTTCTGGTGGAATTTTTTGGATTTTCCAAATATAGAATTATATCATCAGCAATTAGTGATAGTTCGAGTTCTTCTTTACCTATTTGTATAGCTTTAATTTCTTTCTTCTGTCTAATTGATCTGGTTAGAGGATTAAGGATAATGTTCAGTTAAAGTGATGAAAGAGGGCATCCTTTTCTCGTTATAATTTTTAGAGGGAATATTTTCAATTTTTTTCCATTTAGAAGGACATTGGTCTTGGGTTTAGCATGTGTTTTTTTTGATGTGGAGGTATGTTCCTACTATCCCTAGTTTTTCTAGTGTTTTTTTTTTATTTGTTTGTATGTGGTGCTGAGGATTGAACCTAGTGCCCCACACATGGTAGGTAAGTGCTCTACCACTGAGCTAACTTCCAGCCCCCTAAGAGAGATTTCTGAGTTGCATTCAGAAATATCAGGGGGTCAAGGTTCATTTCAGTTTCTTCTTTATTGTAGTTCACCAGTAGCTGTTAGAATATCTGGTGATCAGTGGAGTTTTTTTAAATTAATATTATCTTACTGTGTTGTCAGAATTTCCCCTCATCCCTTTGAAGTAGTTTCCCATGGAGTTTCCTTTTATGATAATACCTTTTTTCCTGAATTCTTTCCTTACATTTTTTAATATATAATTAACTAGGTACAATCTATGTTTTGTAACCGTTATTAATTTAAAATGTATGGTCACCTTATTGTTGTTGCTTTTGATTTACAAAAAGTTCTTGCCTATTTTCAGATTTCATCATACTGTGAGTTTTTACTATTTCTGAAAGAAGAAATTGTCACTATAGCTATTAAACATCAGTACAATATTTAGATTTAGCAAGTAAACCTAATAGCAGTTGTTTCTGTTGTAAATAACATTTGTCCTTTGTATCTGTGGGGAATTGATATCAGGACCCTTGGTGGATATCAAAATTAAGACTTTTACATACAATGGTGTAGTGTTTGTATTTAACCTATGCATATCACATTTCTGGATTACTTATGACATATAACACAATATAAATCCTATATAAATTGTTATTGTACTGTTTTGTTTAGGAAATAATGACAAGAATACTCTTTATACATGTTCAGCAGAGATGCAGTTTTTCTTTTTCTAATAATTTTGATTTGAAGTAGGTTGGATCCATGATGGAACCCATATATACACAAGGCTGACTGAATGCATCAGAAAATATTCACACTTTTATCTACAGTCTACCTTAACAATAATAACATTTCACTTTTCCCTTTTTAACTTTACCCAAGTGCACACTACCTTCCTTATAATACAATAAGGAACCACCTTGCAAATACCTATTGTTTGCCAGACAGAATAGTCTACATTTTACGTACATTACCTCATTGTGTTCTTCATCAATAACATTTTACACATCTGACTTTCAGAAGAATAAATAACTTGTCCATAATCAGTAAGTTCAGTAAGTGACTGAGCTGGAAATTTTGGTTCAGATTCACGTGTGCTCTTTTAGAAATATGTTTGTGTGCACGTATGTGAATCTTATATACACACATATATGTATACATAGATGCATACCTATACATATGTGTGTATGTGTATATATCACCATTAAGTTTATCTTATTTTCAGAAGTATTTATTTTGCCATATCCAGCTTTACTTTAACTCACCTTCATCTTTTCATTTTTCTTTTTTCTAAATTCTCTAATATAAATTTCCCTATAATACCTATAATTCTCATTGTATAATATTTTAATTTCAAGTTTTTGAGACAGTTTTACTAAAGAAAATAACTTATTTATATTCCTGATTTATATTATCAGGTTTTGATGGACATGTTTGATCAGGATGACATAGGTTTGGTTTCCCTCTGTGAAGATGAACCTAGTTCTTCAGGTGAATTAAACTACTATGACCTTGTCAGAACGGAAATTGCAGAAGAAAGACAGTATCTGCGGGAACTAAATATGATTATAAAAGTGTTTTGAGAAGCCTTTCTTGCTGATAGAAACTTATTTAAACCTTCTGTAAGTGACTTTTGGGTGTGCAATTCTATATATCTCCAAAACTTAATAGCACCTAAAATATAAATAGTAATGTTTACTTTATTAGCATATATAAATATTCTTTGGTTTATTTGTGGATTTTAAAATAGGAAAATTGTTATATAATAAGTGCAGTGACATTGAAAAATGGACAACGTTAGCAAGAGGATTTACACTGGAGTGAAATCTTTTATTGCTATGTAGTATCTGAGATCAAGTTATTCATTGGAAGGTGGGGGAAAAGATATGTGGTCTAAAAAATAGACCTATGCTTTCTCCTGTCTTTTGGTAGCAGTAGTTAAAAGTTTTAACTGAATGCCACATAAACAGAAGGAGAATGGCTCTTCCAAAGACAGGGTGGTGTGGCATGAATAGGGTGAGGATTCAGAGACTTACCTTTTACCTCTATAGCTTCTTAAGTTGGCTCTGGTAAGCCAGATAGAGAAACATTGTAATTTTTTTCTTCTTGCCTTCCTTTATCACATAATTAGTTTTAACTATCTGTATGTCTGATTCACATTTTAAAAATACTCTGCCCTTAGCTTATTTATCTTATACTTCCTAAGTTTGGTCTCAAAATAACTATTACATGAACAAATACAAGTGGTGCTGAGACATAACTGGATGAATGTTTTAAGAGTTAGCTTTTCTCCTTATTTTCCAAAAGAATGAGTTCTGAGTTTAACTGATAATTTAAGGTGTTTTAATTGACCTTTTCCTCCCCACACTTTTCTTTTTCTAGTAGTGGTAAAAGAACCCAGGGCCTCATGCATGCTAAGTAAATTCTCTACCACTGAGATACATCCATAATGCTGTTTTTTTTTTTTTTATTTTTATCTATTTTATTTTTTGCGGTGCTGGGGATTGAACCCAGGGTCTTGTGCATGCAAGAAAAGCATTCTACAAACTGAGCTAAATCCCCAGCCCCCATACTACTGTTTTTAAAAGTTTATTTTTGATACAGGTCTCTGAGTTGCCCAGTCTGTTTTCAAACTTGTACTTCTTCTGCCTTAGCCTCCCAAGCATCTGAAATTATAGGCATGTGCCTCCACACTGGACATTTTTTCTTTGGCACATATGTTCACTTTAATGATATCAGAAACTCCAACCTATCATCCTTTCTTAAGTATTTTATTTGACCTTCATAACAGTGTTGTGAGATAGCCAGGGCAGGGGTCATCATTTCTACCTTTCTGGTAGGGAAATTGACATAAAATAGTTATGGCTTACTCAGGTTAATTATAGACCTCAAGATTGAATTTGGCCTTCTGTGTTTTTGTTTTTCCTTGATGACCTGAGCACATGGGCTCTCTTTAAAAAGAGCTGCGAAGGACTTAAGTAATTTGCTCATGGTCATATACCTGATATACTATCATATAGCTCTGATAGGGTTCTTTTGAGGATTAAATGAGGTGATAAAATGAGCCCCATCATAGAAATCAGAGACAAACAACAAACATGTCATATTATACCACACATGGTGGAGCTAGAATTTAAGCTCAAGTTTGTCATATTCAGAAGCTCATGATATGTCCAATAGAAGATGCTAGGGTGAATAATAGTTGACTATAACTTGGATAATTAGATATATGATCTGTTTCTATCCAGAGGACTCAAAACTTTTTTTAAAGGGGGTGATTTGTTTATTTTTTATTCTTGTAGTTGTCAATGGACCTTTATTTCATTTATTTACACGTGTTGCTGAAAATCAAACCCAGTACCTCACACATGCTAGGCAAGCACTCTACCACTGAGTCACAACCCCAGCCCACTCAAAACTTTTTAACATAGATAAAATTCACACACTGGAATTTGGATGAAATCTTTCATTCCTTTTTAAATTCTAGAGATGAGTCACAAATTATAAAAACAGGCTGTATCTGAGGTATCTTCAAACTGAGGTATCTTCAGTTTGGTCTCATCTCTTACCATTCACTAACTCTATATAATCTTAAGTCTTATGACATCTTAACCAGTTTTAAGACACATGCCAGAATTATTTATTTCAATAATTGCTTAGAATCATTCACAGTTTGAGGTTTTAGGATTACGTAAGAGAACTATGTAGAATCTGTATTCCAGTATTTTTGCTCAATATAATACAAGATATTTTCAAATTTTCCTTTCATATTTACAATTGACTTTGACTATGTCTTCAAATATCTTAGTATCAGATTGGGTGAAAATGCACCCTTAACACTTATATTTTAGTTAGTAATTTTAAAGCATAATTCACATTCTACCATGCCTTAATCTTTTATTTTCTTTTTTCAGGATATTGAAAAGATTTTCAGTAACATTTCAGATATACATGAATTGACTGTGAAGCTTTTAGGTTTGATTGAAGACACAGTTGAAGTGATGGATGAAAGTAGCCCTCATCCCTTAGCTGGCAGCTGTTTTGAAGATTTGGCAGAAGTAAGTTTACAAAACTACTTTAAATTCTTCTTAAAGTCATAAATGACCATATTAAGAAATTTATTAAGATATTCTGTGTAAAATCTGACTACTATTTGAAAAAATACTTTAAAGCAGGTGCTGTGACACACACCTGTAATCCCAGCAGTTTGTGATATTGAGGCAGGAGGATCATGAGTTTGAGGCCAGTCTCAGCAACTTAGCAAGAACCTGTCTCTAAATAAATAAATACATAAATAAATAAAAATAAAAAGAAATAGAGATTTAATTTAGTGGTAAAGGAACCCTAGATTCAGTTCTACCTAGTACCAAAAAATACACGAAGTTTAATAAACAGCAAACTAAATTTACATTGTTTATAGTTTTAGTGACTCTTTATAGTATATTTATATTAATATTTATAGTGAATATTTATAAACTAGAGTATGAACATTTAGGATTTTTAAGGGCATTTAAGATGAAAGAAAATAAATTTTATTCACCATAGTCCTTTAGTTTTTGTGAATTTTAGACTGAATTTTCAAAAACAAAAAAGGTTTATATTAATTTTTTCCAAATGAAAATTATTAGGTAATCTTATAAATGATTATAAAAGTAATGTGGCTTATTGAAAAATATTCAAAAAAGTAGAGGCACATATAAATTAAATGAAATTCATTTTATTTTGTAGCTCCCTGAGATAACTTATCCTTTAGGTAACATTCATTTATCCTTACAAATATTTTTGTATGAATCATACAAACCTGTTTGTATTTATAAGAAAATTGGTAGTCCAATTTTTTAAAAGACTGTTTTTATACCTTTATTTTATTAATTTATTTTTATGTGGTGCTGAGGATTGATCCCAGTGCCTCACATGTGCTCTACCACTAAGGAGCAACGCCAGCCCTGATTGTCCAATTTTATAACCTTTTTAACTTATATGTTATGAACATTTTCCAAGTTAATAAATACACTTCACCACAATTTTTATTTATAAATTATAAATACCCTATTATACCATAACATTTAGCCATCTCTTATCCAAAAGTTTATAATTTCTTTACTCTTTTTTTCTTGTTATTGTAAACAATATTAATTTTTGTCATTTTAATGGGAAAAGAAATGCATGTCATTGTTCTTTTTTTAACCAATGATGTCAAGAATTATTTAATACTCATTGATCATTTTATTTCTTTTAGTTATTTTAATGCTGTTTTTGATTTCATATAAAACTACCTAATTGTATAAACTTTGCCTTTATTTTTCTGAAAACAGATCAATCTTGTTAGGTCTATTTTGTAGGACAAAGAAATTGATAAGATGAAAGTATTCAGTTACTCATACTTAACATTTAGTCTTTATTCTGTTTTTAAAAATATTTTAAGTTGTTTATAGGTCTTTATTTTATTTGTTTATATGTGGTGCAGAGAACCCAGTGCCTCACACATGCCAGGCAAGCCCTGAACCACTGAGCCACAACCCGTGGCCTAGTCTTGATTCTTAATAGAATTTTTTATATTGTGATGTCATATTAATTGATGATTTCTTGTTAATTTGCTCTACTCTTAAAGATATCATGAGTTTCTCAAATACTACATTATTTTGCATGTTCTAAAATGCTGTATTATTTATACTTTGGTTATAAATGTAAATGCAATTTTAATTTCTTTCCAATTTTTTTTTTTTTTGGCAGCACTGGGGATTGAACCCAGGACTTTATATATGGTGGGCAAGTGCAATATAACTGAGATATATTTCCAGCCCCATATTAACCATTTTTAGGTGAAGAGTTCATTTGAATTAATTCAATTCACAGTATTATACAGTCATCACCATTACATCATTCCAAACTTTTTCATCACCTGAATAGAAAACTACACAATGAGCAATAGCTTCCTGATCTTCCCTCTCCTAGCTCTTGGTAACCTCTAATCTACTTTCTATCCCTATGAATCGGCCTGTTTTAAATATTTCCTATAATTGGAATCATATTTATCTACTTGTGTCTGCCTATTTCATTTAGCATATTTTAAGGTTCATCAATTTCAGTGCATGAGTCAGAATGTTATTCCTTTCAGTGACTGAATAATACTCCATTTCACATATATACAGATAGCACATCACTAGTCCAAAATGCTGTGATATCTAAAACTCTGAAGAAAATAGTTGGTACTGGGGATTGAACCCAGGGTTGATTAACCACTGAGCCCTATCCCCAGCTCTTTCTTTACATTTTTATTTTAAGGAAAGATCTTGCTAAGTCCTTAAGGCCTTGCTAATTGTCTGAGACTGGTCTTGAACTTGAAATCAACCCTCCTGTCTCAGCCTTCTGAGTTGCTGGGATTACAGGCATGTGTCACCATGCCCAGTCCCAAATTTTTTGATTGCCAACCAGGTATCAAAAAGTTTTGGATTCCAAAGCACTTTGAGCCATCATTCAAATATGTTTGGAATTTCCAGGTGTTTCAGATTTCAGATTTTCAGATTAGGGACGCTCAACATATAAAATCTATGTAATATTCCAAAGCCCAAAAAACTCCAAAATCTGAAGCATTTCTAAGTTCCAAGCATTTTTGATAAGGGATACTCAACCTTTACCTTGTTATATTCATCTTATTCGTTTGTTGATAGACAGTTATATTATTTTCACCTTTTAGCAATTGTGAATAACAGTGCATTGTTTTCATTACTTTAGGTGTATACATAGGAATAAAATTATGTATACATAGGAATAAAATTATTAATTCTGTGTTTGCTTTTGAGGACCTGCAAAATTGTTTTTTCTGTTTTCTTGGATCAGGGATTGAAACCAGGGGTGCTTAACCCCTGAGCCAAATCCCCAGCCCCATTTTTATTTTTCTTATTTAAAGACAGGTCATGCTAGTTGCTTTGGGTCTTATTATGTTGCTGAGGCTGGCTTTGAACCTGTGATCCTCTTGCCTCAGCCTCCCAAGTCTCTGGGATTACAGGTGTTGCCACCACACCTGGTGCCAAATTGATTTATGGGGGCTGTACCATTTTATATTCCCAATAGCCTTAGTTCTAACTGAACATGGGAGTTATTATTAATTATCAGAGGTAGCAATTTATTTAAATAAATACATTGGGAAAGCTATGGGCAGTTAATGGTTTGTTGTTTTTGCTTTCCTTTAACATTGGAAACCACTGAGTATCAATGTTCTTTTCCTTTGAAAGTATTCTAAATGTAAACTTATGTAAACCTGGGTAACCTTGAATTTCCCAACTTATCAATATACTTTTCATTTATTGGGGATAAAATGTCCATTTTAATAGCTTGATACTTGGGATCACACAGTCCATTATTTATTTTAAGGTCCATAGCCTCTTGACATCTAGTGTTCAAGGTCAGTGCTTATATTTAAAAAAATAATTATCAGTTTCAGACATAGTTATTGTTTGTCTTTGGAAAGTAGAAAGCAATAAGCGATGATTGTTCATTGAGGACTTGAACATAACGTTGTCATTAGGTAATCTGTAGCATATTAGTAAAGATGTTCCTTTACATTTTCATTTTTTTAAATAGGAGCAAGCATTTGATCCTTATGAAACATTATCACAGAATATTCTTTCACCAGAGTTTAATGAACATTTCAGTAAGTTGATGGCCAGACCTGCAGTTGCTCTACACTTCCAGGTAAATTAAATGTTATTTTCTTTTATGAAACAAAGAAATATATCATCATCTTATTGTTGAAATGTTTGTAAGGCTAGAATCCTTTTATAAAGCAAGTATGAAAATAAATTTCATTAGTCCTTCAAAAATCCATTAATTCTAAGAGCCCATTTTAAATTATTTTCTGTATTCTGTCTTTTTTCAGTCTGCTCTTAATGTGGTAAATATTTTATAGCACAACATCACAAATATTGAATAACCAGAAGAGTCTGGCACATTTTGGATGAGAGTAGAGATATGAATCTGGGGAGCTATTTCAGTGTCATATTCTCTATAGGAATATTTGGAGAAATCATTAAGAAATGAGAATAGCCTCATACTTTCTCACATTGATTTCTCTATCAGTTCTACAATTTAAAGGAGATGAATACTGAAGCGAGGTGGAAGATGTAAATTTCTTGGTTTAATGATGCATTTAGAGAAAATGAAAATAGGTGAAGAGACACCAAATTTTTATTCTGTCAACTCCTAAATGTTTCATTGACATAAGTGATACTGATTACTTATTAGCTGTAGCAACTTCTGTATCTAGACTGGCTCTTTCTTCTCAGCATGGGAAATGATCAAATCTGTATTGTCTTAAAACAAGCAAGCAAACCATCCAGTCTTTCTTCACTGTAGCTGCTCTATGCTTCCATTTTTCACTCTGCAGTCAGTTATCTTCATATTAGGTTTTACCCTTCTGCCTCAAACACTACCATCTGTGTTCTAACCAGGATATAATACTAAAACATACCTTTTCAACTAACTTAATTTGCCAAATAAAGTGGATATTTTTATTTATACTTTTGTCCATAGCATACATATATGAATTAATGGAGGTTTTTTGAAGGAATTTTTTAAAAAGCATATTATACTCTTTCTCGCATTTAATATTGGTCTTGTAAATTATTTGTCTTGTGGGCAGAAATATCAGTAAGTCAACTTTAAAAAATCAACATGAGTTGATTTAAATTCCTTATAACTTTTAGAAAATCATTTGTTCTACATAGCAGTAGTTTTCAACACCTGGGTATACCTATCCCTAGGTACACATGAAAATTTTTCATGGGATAATAAAAGCACAGGTAACTTTAAGGAAATTAGTTCCTAGTTTGTCTGAGACCTTGTTTGTGTATTTTACATTTTCTTTTCCAATTTCTCTTATATATTACCCCATGCCATATTGAATTTCCTACTATGCACTGATCCAAGATGTGAAAATCCCCAAGGCACCAGTGAAAAGGGGGCAAAAAGCATTGCTACTGACAGTTCATTGAGTACAAAGTAAGAATATCCAAAAGAAAGATGTGGAGTAATTACAGTAAAAACTCTTGGTAGTGAAATGCCATATTTGTCTCTCCTTCATCACATTTTTCTGACTACGTAAGAAGCAAGATATTGATGACAAAGGTGAATATTAACTTATTAAAAAGAGTGCTCCCTTATTCATTCACTGTATAGAGGGGAAGTTATAAAGTTCTCATACCAGGATGTTCTCTGTTAGAAACAGTTTTAAATTCTTGCTGATGCTTCTACTCCTTAAGACCAGGGTATTCATATGTTTACATGAATATAATCATCAACTCAGGCTTTCTGAAAACCAAAAAAGTTACAAGGTACAGTAAACTCCCTTCACCTTGATTCACCAGGTGTTAACATTATGTAATATTTGCTTTGCCATTCTTTATGTGTGTATGTGTGAGTATGTTCATAACTTCAAAAGCTTTGGATATATCTATTGAAAGAAATGCCCTGACCCTTGAAAAAGACTATGAGAAATAGTTTACTGCACATTTACTCTTTTAGTACTGACACAACTGATTCAAGGACATGGTGAAGAAAAATATTATGGTGCTGTTTTTTAAAGTACATGTTTTAAAAAACATCATAAAAAAGTTTTAATGAGTTGATTTTCCCACAAGATTATTAACTATACTTTTGTGAAAATCTAGAAATAAGTTTATTACTACCAAAAAATAATCACACACATATTATTTCACATCTATACAGAGGTCCTGGTCCATGGAAATAGAAACAAATTCATAATTTATTATAATTTCCCATGCTTTAGACACACAGATATTTCATAGTAGTTGTAGCATTTTACAGGAGTTAAAGAGAAGCTTGATAAATATTTCAGTGGGTTGCCAGAGAGGGAGGCGAGTGTGACTGCGTCGGAAACCGGGCTGCTGTCCGGAGGAGGAGGTGTGTGGCGAGCTGTTTGAACTCAGAATGACTGCTTCTGAACACCTGGGGGTTGCCCGGAGGAAGAGTACAAGTGCGGTGGGTCGCTTGGTCTAGGAGTGACTGCATCAGAGCCACAGGCGGTTGCCAGAGGAGGAGGCGAGTGGTGAGTTGTTTGGACTCAAAGCGACCGCTCCTCAACACAGGTGGCCTGCCTGGAGGAGGAGCGTGGTGGGTCACTTGGTCTCCCAGCAACCGCTCATGAACACCCGGGGGGCTACCCCGAGGAGGAGGAGGAGGAACAGGGCGGGTCACTTGGGCTTGGAGTGACTGCCTAGGGATACGGGAGGTTGGCGGGAGGAGGAGACGCAAAGTGAGTTGCTTGGACTCCTAGTGACTGCGTTGGAAACCGGACTGCTGTCCGGTGGAGGAGGTGTGTGGCGGGTCTCTGGGTCTCGGAGCTATTGTACAGGGCTCCAGGTGGTGGCTCAGAGGAGGGGCCGCATAGCCAGGTGATAAGGTGCAGAGTAGGGTCCCAGGAGCTACATGGCTTCTTGCTGGAAGAGCCGCACAGAGACACGCCTAGGGGCGGAGCGAAGTTTCCAGGACTGTGAGCAGATTATCTGGGAGAGGCAGCCTAAGGAGACTCGCCTGCGAAGGGTGAGGCTCCCAGGCCCAGGAGGTAGGTCTGGGCCCCTGGGAACGTTGCAGAGGAAGACAGCCAAGCCCAGGCGGTAGTTGCAGATTGAGGGGAACCTCTAGGAGAGGAACTGACCAGTGAGACGTTCCCACCGAGTGAGTCTTCCCTACCGGGAGAGGTTTTCCCACAGGGACGGTAAAACCAGAGACACAGTCACAAACAGGACTTGCCTCAGCCCACAGCCTAGTTTCCCATTGGTTGACCATTCGTCAACAACTGGAGACACCTCTGACCACTAGCAGGGAATATACGCCACCTGAGGGTCACCACCCTAGAAGGCAGTTTCTTCGTGGAGCTCCGCATTATCAACTTCCTCCAAGACTTCAGGCTACTGAAGGATAAGAGGGGACATACTAGCAATCTTCAGGGACATTACAAGTTGATAGAGAAAATCTGCAATATCTTAATGACCCACTGATTCCTGAACAATATGAGAAAACAAGGAAAGAAAATGCCCCGAACAAATCTAGATGTTACATCAATAGAATCCAACAACAGCATGGCAGAAAAATGACAGAAAGGGAGTTCAGAATGTACATAATTAAAATGATTAGGGAAGCAAATGATGAGATGAAAGAGCAAATGCAGGCATTGAATGATGAGATGAAAGAGCAAATGCAGGCATTGAATGATCGCACCAATCGACAGTTAACAGAGCAAATTCAGGAAGCAAAAGATCATTTCAATAAAGAGTTAGAGATATTGAAAAAAAACCAAACAGAAATCCTTGAAATGAAGGAAACAATAAACCAAATTAAGAACTCAATAGAAAGCATAACCAATAGGATGGAACACCTGGAAGACAGAACTTCAGATATTGAAGACAAAATATTTAACCTCAAAAACAAAGTTGAACAAACAGAGAAGATGGTAAGAAATCATGAACAGAATCTGCAAGAACTATGGGATATCATGATAAGGCCAAATTTGAGAATTATTGGGATTGAGGAAGGCTTAGAGAAACAAACCAAAGGAATGAACAATCTATTCAATGAAATAATATCAGAAAACTTCCCAAATCTGAAGAATGAAATGGAAAATCAAGTTCAAGAGGCTTATAGGACTCCAAATACACAAAATTACAACAGACCCACACCAAGGCACGTTATAATGAAAATACCTAACATACAAAATAAAGACAGAATTTTAAAGGCTGTGAGAGAAAAGAACCAAATTACATTCAGGGGGAAACCAATACGGATATCAGCAGATTTTTCAATCCAGACCCTAAAAGCTAGAAGGACCTGGAACAACATTTTTCAAGCTCTGAAAGAAAATGGATGCCAACCAAGAATCTTATACCCAGCAAAGCTTACCTTCAAATTTGACGATGAAATAAAATCTTTCCATGATAAACAAAAGCTAAAAGAATTTACAAAAAGAAAGCCAGCATTACAGAACATTCTCAGCAAAATATTTCATGAGGAAGAAATAAAAAACAAAGAAGCAAATCAGCAAAGGGAGGAATTATCCTAAAGGAACTGTCAAATAAAGGAGGAACCAAGATGTGTCAAAAAATAAATAAATAAATAAATAAAATTTTAAATATGAACCAAATGACTGGGAATACAAATCATATCTCAATAATAACCCTGAATGTTAATGGCCTGAATTCATCAATCAAAAGACATAGACTGGCGGATTGGATTAAAAAGAAAGATCCAACAATATGTTGCCTGCAAGAGACTCACCTCATAGGAAGAAATACCCATAGACTAAAGGTGAAAGGATGGGGAAAAACATACCATGCACATGGACTCAGCAAAAAAGCTGGAGTATTCATCCTCATTTCAGATAATGTGGACTTCAAGCCAATGTTAGTCAGAAGGGATAAGGAAGGACATTTCATACTGCTTAAGGGAAGCATAAATCAGCAAGATATAACAATCATAAACATCTATGCCCCAAACAGTGGCTCATCCATGTATGTTAAACAAATCCTTCTCAATTTTAGAAACCAAATAGACCATAACACAATAATACTAGGTGATTTTAACACGCCTCTCTCACCACTGGACAGATCTTCCAAACAAAAATTGAACAAAGAAACCATAGATCTCAATAACACAACCAATAATTTAGACTTAACAGACATTTATAGAATATACCATCCAACCAAGAACGAATACACTTTCTTCTCAGCAGCACATGGATCCTTCTCTAAAATAGACCATATATTATGCCAAAAAGCTAATGTCAGCAAATACAAGAAGATAGAGACACTACCTTGTATTCTATCAGACCATAATGGATTGAAGTTAGAAATAAATGAAAGAGTAAAAAACAGAAACTACTCCAACACCTGGAGATTAAACGATATGCTATTATATGATGAATGGATAGCAAAAGATATTAGGAAGGAAATTAATAAATTCTTAGAGAATTTGAGAACAAAGAAATATCATATCAAAATCTCTGGGACACTATGAAAGCAGTACTTAGAGGAAGATTTATTTCATTGAGCACATTTAATAAAAGAAGTAAAACTCAAAAAATAAACGACCTAACACTACAGCTCAAAGCCCTAGAAAAAGAAGAACAGACCAACACCAAAAGTAGTAGAAGACAGGAAATAGTCAAACTCAGAGCTGAAATCAACGAAATTGAAACAAAAGAAACAATACAAAAAATTGACAAAATAAATAGTTGGTTCTTCAAAAAAATAAACAAAATTGATAAACTTTTAGCCACACTAACAAAGAGAAGATGAGAGAAAACCCAAATCACTAAAATTCGGAATGAACAAGGAAATATCACAACAGACACGACTGAAATACAAAACATAATTAGAAGCTATTTTGAAAATCTATACTCCAACAAAATAGAAAATTTCGAAGACATCAACAGGTTTCTAGAGACATATGAATTACCTAAACTGAACGAGGAGGACATACACAATTTAAATAGACCAATTTCAAGTAATGAAATAGAAGAAGTCATCAAAAGCCTACCAACAAAGAAAAGTCCAGGACCAGATGGGTTCTCAGCCGAGTTCTACAAAACTTTTAAAGAAGAGCTCATTCCAATACTACTGAAAGTATTCCATAAATAGAAGAGGAGGGAACCCTCCCAAACTCATTCTATGAAGCCAATAATTACCCTGATACCTAAAACAGACAGAGACACATCGAGGAAAGAAAATTTCAGACCAATATCCTTAATGTACATCGACGCAAAAATTCTCAACAAAATTTAAGCAAATCGCATACAAAAACATATTAAAAAGATAGTGCACCATGATCAAGTGGGTTTCATCCCAGGGATGCAAGGTTGGTTCAACATCAGGAAATCAATAAATGTCATTCACCATATCAATAGACTTAAAGTCAAGAATCACAAGATTATTTCGATAGATGCAGAAAAAGCACTTGATAAAATACAGCATCCCTTCATGCTCAAAACACTAGAAAAAATAGGGATAGTGGGAACATTCCTTAACATTGTAAAGGCCATCTACGCTAAGCCCATGGCTAATATTATTCTAAATGGTGAAAAACTGAAAGCATTCCCTCTAAAAACTGGAACAAGGCAGGGATGCCCTCTTTCACCACTTCTATTCAATATCATCCTGGAAACTCTACCCAGAGCAATTAGACTGACCAAATAAATTAAAGGGATACGAATAGAAAAAGAAGAACTCAAACTATCCCTATTTGCTGATGATATGATTGTATACTTAGAGGAACCAGGAAATTCCACCAGAAAACTGTTAGATCTCATAAGTGAATTCAGTAAAGTAGCGGGATATAAGTTCAATGGACATAAACCTAAGGCATTTCTATACATAAGCGATGAATCTTCAGAAAGAGAAATCAGGAAAACTACCCCATTCACAATAGCTTCAAAAAAAATAAAATACTTGGGAATCAATCTCACAAAAGAGGTGAAAGACCTCTACAATGAGAACTACAGAACACTAAAGAAAGAAATTAAAGAAAACCTCAGAAGATGGAAAGATCTCCCATATTCTTGAATAGGAAGAATTAATATTGTGAAAATGGCCATACTACCAAAAGTGCTATACAGATTTAATGCAATTCCAATTAAAATCCCAATGATGTACCTTACAGAAATAGAGCAAGAAATTATGAAATTCATCTGGAAGAATAAAAAACCCAGAATAGCTAAAGCAATCCTTGGCAGAAAGAGTGAAGCAGGGGGTATCGCAATACCAGATCTTCAACTCTACTACAAAGCAATAGTAACAAAAAAGGCATGGTATTGGTACCAAAATGGAAAGGTGGATCAATGGTACAGAATAGAGGACATGGACACAAACCCAAATAAATACAATTTTCTCATACTAGACAAAGGTGCCAAAAATATGCAATGGAGAAAAGATAGCCGCTTCAACAAATGGTGCTGCGAGAATTGGAAATCCATATGCAACAGAATGAAACTAAACCCATATCTCTCACCATGCACGAAACTAAACTCAAAATGGATTAAGGATCTCAGAATCAGACCAGAGACCTTGCATCTTATAGAAGAAAAAGTAGGTCCTGAGCTTCAACATGTCGGCTTAGGACAAGACTTCCTCAACAGGACTCCCATAGCACAAGAAATAAAAGCAAGAATTAATAACTGGGATAGATTCAAACTAAAAAGCTTTCTCTCAGCAAAGGAAACTATCAGCAATGTGAAGAAAGAGCCTACAGAGTGGGAGAAAATCTTTGCCAATCATACTTCAGATAGAGCACTAATCTCCAGAATCTATAAAGAACTCAAAAAACTCTACACCAAGAATGCAAGTAATCCAATAAACAAATGGGCTAAGGAAATGAATAGACACTTCACAGAAGAAGATCTACAAGCAATCAACAAACATATGGAAAAATGTTCAACATCTCTAGTAATAACAGAAATGCAAATCAAAACCACCCTAAGATTCCATCTCACCCCAATTAGAATGGCGATTATCAAGAATACAAACAACAACAGGTGTTGGCGAGGATGTGGGGAGAAAGGTACACTTATACATTGCTGGTGGGGCTGCAAATTAGTGCAGCCACTCTGGAAAGCAGTATGGAGACTCCTTAGAAAACTTGGAATGGAACCACCATTTGACCCAGCTATCCCACTCCTTGGCCTATACCCAAAGGATTTAAAATCAGCATATTACAGAGATACAGCCACATCAATGTTCATAGCTGCTCAGTTCACAATAGCCAGATTGTGGAACCAACTTAGATGTCCTTCAATTGATGAATGGATAAAGAAACTGTGGTATATATATACAATGGAATATTACTCTGACATGTGCTAGTGTAGAGATACAGCATAATAATGTAACCAAAAGTATGGACACTGGGGTTTAATAATGTAGCCAAAAGTATGGACACTGGGGTTAGGACTCCTGGGTTTGAATATAGGTTCTGCTACACTTTTTTTAGGCACATTATTTAACTTCTCTGTGCATCACTTCCTTCATGTGTACCATGTTTAAGATAATAACACTTATCACTTACAACAGAGATGTAATAAAGATTAAATAAGCTACTGAGTAAGAAAACATGCACAGGGAACTCAAAAAATGTTCATCATTATTTGTCTTAACACCTAAAATTTTAAGTGTTCATAAAATAAGTCATTTATTCTAATAACTTCTGCCAGTTACTTTTTGGGTACTTACAGTGCACAGGTAGCATACTAAAAGTGAACAGCCACAGTTTTTAAGACATTTATAGTTAGTGAAGGAAAAGAAGCAGAATAAGGAATTACCATATAAGAGTGTAACAGAAGTAATACTGTGAGACCAGCATGGTAGGAGTAACTAACTCTGCCTAGGGCAGTCAGAAAAAAATTCCTGTGGTTGTTGGGTGAATAGGGATTTATCCTAGTAAGTGTGTATGTCCTATTTATTTGAAGAAGTCATGAAAGACAATTGCTGAGGAACAATTTACATTGACAATAGAAATGTGAGAACTTAATGCAACTCTCAATCCTAAATTGAGAAAAAATTATCCTAAAGTATATTACTAGGGCAAGTGACAGAACTGGAATATGTACTGTAGAACAGGTAATAGAGCTTTATCAATGCTTAATTTCCCGAAATCAGTCACTGTGCTGATTCTGTGCAAAGAAAAAGAAAAGAAAATCCTTATTCTAAAATGTACCACTTGGACTGGGGGTGTGGCTCAGTGGTAGAGCACTTGTTTATCATGTGCTGGGCACTGATCTTGATTCTCAGCACTGCATGTAAATAAATAAAAATAAAGGTCCACTGACAACAAAAAAGTAAAAAAATAAAAAGTACCACTGAAATATTAAAGGAGGCAAAGGGAACAATCCTATTTGACAGTAACTTGTGATGTATTTGAGTTTTTCTTATTTTCCAAAAATGATCTCAGAACCATTCAGCAGTTATTCTCCTTATTCTGCAAGGAAGTAGATAGTATCACAAACTACTCCCAGGGGGAAGGTGGTGCACACAGACTGATGATGCTTGTGACAAAATGTTGAAAAAATAGGGACTGATAGTATACAGGATTTGGCATGTGTTGGTCTTGCAACTTTTCTGTAAGTGTGCTGTTGCTTCAAAAGAAAAAAAAAGAAGGAAGAAAAGGCATCATTAGAAGACATCTTCTTTCAGAAGGGGCATTTCTAGATATCCTAGAGGTATTTCATTGGGTAGATATCCTAGAGGTTCATTGGGTATTTAGGAGAGCCCAACATGTGGAAAGTGTATGGAACTCATGAAAGTGCATGACTAATTTGAAAATAGTTCAATATGGTAATTTCTATGTTAATATAATAATTTAGAATACAATCTTTCAAATATCTACAGAGAACTAGCTTGGATATTCTTAAGCTCTGTTTATGAAATATTGCTGCTCAAAATTCAAGAAATATTTTACAAATTATTGGACAAATGTTATCCCGGAGACATGTTTTCTATACTATCATCAGTAGGAAATCTCATTTTCTAAATATCCTGAATCATTTATTTGTTTCACAACCTGTAATTATTACACAACTATTTTTAAAAGATGTGTATAAGGGGTTTGGGTGGGCTTAAGCTAAGTAGATAGTAGAAATTAAGTATCCTTGTAACCCTAGAATCTCAACATTGGTGATAATTTGGAAATTTCTATCCTCAAAAACAGAATAAAAATGTTTTAATTAATTTATATCATCAACATCCTCTTTATTATGAAAATATCTTAGAGTGGAGCTGAGATGCATCATATGAAATTTGTAAAATGGCAAAATATGTGATTTTGCTAGTAATTTTTACCTTTAAAGGTCAGAATAACCAAGTATTATATTTTTGCAAACTTACATGGTAATTTGAACCTTTTGTGCTAATGCCTGAATGTTTTCTTTCTCATACTAGAGATTAAGATATTACTTCTGGGTTGGGGATACAGCTTAGTTGGTAGAGTGCTTGGCCCTTGGTTCAATCCCCAGCACCGCAAAAAAGAAAAAAAAAAGATATTCTAATGATAGTCCCTTAAATTATTTTTAATTGCTAATCTCTTGATGCCCAAACTCTACAGGATTCTTTAAATAGCCAAATGTCTCTATGTTTCATATATGGAATAATTTTTAGGGCATAAAAGAAAGGTAATGGCCCAAGTTCTCAAACAATATTCAACATTTTCCTTACTGAGAAAGGAAAATCTTGCTGAATGCTTTTGAGAATGCAGTTGAAATATGAAGAAAATATAAAGTTTGCACAAATTTTCTAGGAAGTTAAAAATCATAACATTTATTTTAAAAATTTTTTCTGAAAGATGATAATTTTTTATATTTCTTCTTACATAAATACATATTTATGTAATTTCCATATGACATTTATATAATATTCCACTTTTGAATTTTTCTGTCAGATGATTTGTGACATAGGTACATAATCCAATATCAATTATTTATTATAAAGTAAACTTTCTGGGAACTTTACAAGAGAAATTTTGGAAAATGAAATAAAACCAGAACTTTGGAAATTAACAAACCAATTTAAAATTTTATTTCTAATGGTTATAACATAGAATATTAATTTTCATGGTTTCTTGATATTGACTAGAATGGTTGGATTTTGTGTTATAAAAATACTAGTAGAAACCTTTATGAATTCTGTTTGCAGAAAGGTTTTTTTTTAAATTATTTTTTGTGGTGCTGCGGATCAAACCCAGGGACTTGTGCTTGCAATGCAAGCACTCTACCAACTGAGCTATCTCCCTAGCCCTGCAGAAAGGTTTCTAATGGATTGAAGTGTTAAAAGCTTTTCTACCTTGTTATGCTGTAAAAGAAATATTTGTAAGCTTTTTGAAATTGCTGAAACTCAATTATTTAATCATTTGAGAATGTGAAATCATTTGTGGGAGTTTATCCTGCTTTCTGTATTCATGGTTGCTAATGAATAAAAGTAAGTTGTAGTCTTCATGTTTTTGATAATTGAAACTATTTTTGTAAATCTGGAAGATGTTAAAATGATTTTCACAATCTATTTTTTACTGTTTGTTAATAATAATTTATATCTATATCGTATTTGTAGAAAGAATGTTGATTTAAGGCATTATAGAGTAAACATAGTTGTATAAAATAGTTGTTTTTATTAAGTATATTTAAAGTGTATTTAAAGTTTTGAACATTTGATGATGCTTTCTCTAATTACAATAAAATTGAAGGAAGAATCAAACAATGCAGTTTTAATTTATCTTTTGTTTTTTTTTTCCCTTAGCAATTGAAAGCATGTAGTGAAGAACAAGAAGACAGAGAATGTTTGAATCAAGCTATAACTGCTCTCAGGAATCTTCAAGGTAGTGTGGACCGAATTTACAAGCAGTATTCACCTAGACACCAACCTGGGTAATTCTAAACTGTTGAAAATATGAATATTTCTATATGCTTCAGTGTATCTGATACTTGGTTTTCTCAAAAAGTGTAATTTATAATGACAATTTCATTTTAAAAGTTTTGCTTTTCTTTCATTTTTCTGGTTGTTTTAGTTTTAAGATTAGCATTGTAGTAATGTTAAGATACAATTAATAAATTTGAAAAATGTGTTTAATTATTTTTGTAAGAGCAGTACCATAATTTAGGATTATTTGTAATTTTAATACTTATGACATCAGGAATTTTGAAATATAGAGTCTGTAATGCTTCTCTTTCACAGTAATGAAATGGGATATATTTTTATATTTTAATTTTTTTAATTCTAATTATACATGACAGAATGAATTTATGCATTATTCTTCAGGGACAAAGTTAGAAGAAAGTGAATGTTGTATATAAAGTTTAGTATTTGGTTATTTAATTTTTTTCTTTTGAAAGTCTGGGGATTTAACCCATGGCTTCATGTATGCTAATAATCATGTACTCTACCACTGAATTACACCTCGCCCAGTTTAATATTTTCGTTACTTGATTTGAGATAGTTCACACTTAAAGATATTAGGAATTAGAATCATGTAATAATTGAATAACTTAAATTCATCTATTTTTTCAATTAGATCTTGTCTGCCCTTTTTATAATTGTCAATTAAGAAGCAAACACCTGACCATCAAAAAAATGAATGAAATACAGAAAAACAGATGGTTGGGAAGGCAAAGTTATTGGACAGTGTTGCAATGAATTCATTATGGAAGGACCATTGACAAGAATTGGTGCTAAACATGAACGACATATTTTTCTTTTTGATGGCTTAATGATCAGCTGTAAACCTAATTGTGGCCAGTTCCAGCTTCCAGGTTGCAGTAGTGCAGAATATAGATTAAAAGAAAAGTTTGTCATGAGGAAAGTACAAATCTGTGATAAGGAAGATACCTGTGAGTGCAGACATGCTTTTGAATTAGTATCCAAAGATGAAAAGAGCATAATATTTGCTGCTAAGTCTGTGGAAGAGAAAAATAATTGGATGGCAGCTCTTATTTCTCTTCATTATCGTAGTACTCTAGATCAAATGCTAGATTCTGTGTTATTGAAAGAAGAAAATGAGCAGCCACTGAGATTACCAAGTCCAGAAGTGTATCATTTTGTGGTAAAAGACTGTGAGGAAAACATTGTTTTTGAAGACAACTTGCAAAGTAGAAGTGGAATCCCAATTATTAAAGGAGGAACGGTGGTGAAATTAATTGAAAGGCTAACATATCATATGTATGCAGGTTAAGTGAAACTCATTACAAGGACTTGCCGAGGGCCCAGTTCCCCAAAACTTTTTAACAGTGTTCAAAGATAATGCATAAACCCATTTATCCATCATCCAACTTTAATAATTATCAGCTCATGTTTTATCTGTTTCACTGCAGATGGAAATGCCTTAGTCCTAGAATTATTTTGAAGATTTAAGGGAAAAAAATGGATTGTTTCCAAAATATTAAAATACTGCAAAATTAACAGGGAAATAACTAAATGTTTCTAAAATATAATATTGTTAACTTTATTAGTTATTAAATAAGTGCTAATAAAATTTGCATTTTCCTGGTTTTTAAATTTGAAAGCAGTCCTCATTTATCAAGAAAATACTGCCATTGACAGGAAAAGCTACAGTAGGAAAAGACTGAGTAAAAAGAAAAAGGAAGGAAAATATGGTACTTTGAATTAATTAAACTGAAAAATTGAACATGATATATGTTTATGCTCCACTTTTGCAGATTCCTATTTTGTTCATACTTTTCTTACTACATATCGTTCATTTTGTAAACCATGGGACTTGCTAAACTTACTGATTGGTGACAAAAATGTATATTTTACTTGCATTAATATTTAATGAATATTTATTTATGAATATTTATGAATAATTTATAAATATCTGTTCTGTACCTTGCAAAGTGCTTAGTAGCTAATAACTACTCAGGTAGGTGTGGAACATAACTTATTTGGCATTACATTAGAAGTATTACTGTACTTTTTAAATAGTGTTCACTGAATCACTCTTTGTAATATAGTTCTTTTCACCTATTAGCAATAATTCAAGAGATAATCATAAGAGCCAATTTAGAGGAAAAAAAACATTTTAGTAAAATTTGTTCTGTTCCTTAAAAGGAATTTTCAGCTTTTTGCTTTATATATAAACTTGTTATGGAAAATTTCAAAACATGTACAAGAGTACACAAAAAAATATAATAAGCCCATTTATCCATTGTCCAACTTCAGTAATTATCAACACGTTTCATCTGCTTCCCTAGAGATTTAAATATTCTACCATCAGGATTATTTTGAAGTAGATCTCAGAACACATATTTCATCTGTAAATATTTCTATATGTATCAGAAAATTTTTGGGTTTTTTTTTTACTGAATGTTTCTTACTTAGTGATATTTTAAATACTTTGTATTTTTTAAAAATAATCTGGATGGATGCCATGGAATGGGCCTATAAGTCCAGTACGTGGGAGACTGAGGCAGGAGAGTCACTTGAGACAGCCTGTGTAACATAGTGAGATCCCATTTCAGAAAACAAATACTAAATATATTCAAATATGTATACATGTACACATACGTATACACACATGTACTTATATGTACTTATAAATTCTGAACTACAAAATGATTTTTGTTTTATGTTTAAAGCTTAGTATAATTTTATCTTGACTCTTAAATTTCTGTTTTGTTCCACAAAACTAAATTTACTAGACTCAGTGTAATATATTGTGAAAATCCATTGGTGTGATTTCTGTGTGCAAAATAAAGAAAGAACATTTGCTAGCCTTACATTATAGCTTTATTTCCTATGGTTGGGCAATATTTTGTTTTTTTAATTTTGATTTTTTACCTTAAGGATAGATGATTAGATAAGTCCTTTGTTTCACATTGTGGTACAGGGGGTTAAATACAGGGACTGGCCTGTGCTAGCTAGAGCTCTACCACCGAGCTACATGCTCAGCCTTTTATCTTATTTTTTTTTGAGGTGGTCTCATTAAATTGTTGTGATTGACTTTGAACTTGCAGTTCTCCTGTTTCAACTCCCAGTAGCTGAGATTAAAGGTGTGCACCATATCTCCCAGATCTTTGATGATCTTTAAAGAAGTTAAATTTCTGTGGATTCTTGTCTTGGATCTTTTCCATGGACCTTTTTTGTCAGTTAGTGCTAATTATAAAAAAAGTTTTGATGAAGATTAAGAATATACAATCTGGGGCGGCCCTGCCTCGGCGGCGCTCGGGGGGATGTGACTGCGCGGCGGCGGCGGCGGCGGCGGCGGCGACGTCCGGGGCCTGGGGAGGGTGTGTCTCCAGCGGAGACCCCGGGGCCAGGGCAGCCACGGCGGCCAGGCCTCCTCCCCCCGTGACCGCCCCCGCCTTCGGGGCTGCGGATCCTCCAGCCCGTATGGCGAGGCCCCGGTGCCGCCCCCGCCGAGCCCGCCGCGCAGCCCCCCCGCCCCGGAAGCCCCTGCCTGCTGTCGGGCGGCCTCCCCCGGCCCCCTGGCTGCTCCCGCGAGCGTCAGATGCCCTGACTTCTTCCAATGTCACCTAGGGCCCCCTTGGTCCTAGCGCAGCCGAAAATTTCAATGCAAAGGAAAAGTCTGGATTGGTTTCACAGGCCTTTTAAAAATCGGACTTAAAAAGTTGCTGGCAATGCATTCCTTCTCGTCAGTGGAGGGCAAACTCTCGCTGAAATCAGGGTGACCGGTGTCCTTTCCGGAGAGCAGAGTAGGGAAGGAAGAGGGACAGGAAATTTGTTGGAAGATCGAGAAACCAAGATAGGGGGTTGGTGACTTCCACAGAGAAAGTTTGGAAGTAGCATCCAAGGACGACCAGGTTTCCTTTTTACATGTGAATGGAAATGATTGTAAGACTGTTGACCCAGCATCGCCTGTGAATATTTCCGTTTTAAGTTTTTTCTACTTGGGGAGGAAAAAAACTGTATTCATCCCGTGAAATATATTTAAAATAAAGAAACTTAAAATCAAGTTAAACTGCGAAAATAATTGGAACTCCTGTTTACAAGTTTCAACCTAAAGCTCCGCTCCCTTTTGTCACGGAAGGTGTCTTTCTGTGATAGACCTCAACTACCGACTTGGGGAGATGCAGTGAATGTGAAATCCCACACATATGCCCTTTTCCTTCTAAGCCCACTAACCATTCTGGAAGATCTTGAACCCTTTTCTGGAAAGGGGTGCCTATCATTGCTTTATGGGGCAGCAGCCTGGAAAAGTTATTGGGGACCAGCGAAGGCCAAGTTTGCCTGCCCTGCACTTTATCAAAGGAGCAGGGAAGAAGGAATCATCGAGGCATGGGGGTCCACACTGCAATGTTGTTGTGGAACATGAAGCCCTGCAGAGGCCAGTAGTGTCTGACTTTGAGCCCCAAGGCCTAAGCGAAGCTGCTCATTGGAACTCCAAAGAAAATCTCCTTGCTGGGCCTAGTGAAAATGACCCCAACCTGTTCGTTGCACTGTACGACTTTGTGGCCAGTGGAGATAACACCCTCAGCATCACTAAAGGTGAAAAGCCCTGGGTCTTAGGCTACAATCACAATGGGGAATGGTGTGAAGCTCAAACCAAAAATGGCCAAGGATGGGTCCCAAGCAACTACATCACACCTGTCAATAGTCTGGAGAAACATTCCTGGTACCATGGGCCTGTGTCCCGGAATGCTGCGGAGTATCTGCTGAGCAGCAGGATCAATGGTAGCTTCTTGGTGCGGGAAAGTGAGAGCAGTCCTGGGCAGAGATCCATCTCACTGAGATACGAAGGGAGGGTGTGCCACTACAGGATCAACACTGCTTCTGATGGCAAGCTCTACGTCTCCTCTGAGAGCCACTTCAACACTTTGGCGGAGTTGGTTCATCATCACTCCACAGTGGCAGATGGGCTCATCACCACGCTGCACCACCCAGCCCCCAAGCGCAACAAGCCCACCGTCTACGGCGTGTCTCCCAACTATGACATGTCCCCCAACTACGACAAGTGGGAGATGGAGCGCACAGACATCACCATGAAGCACAAGCTGGGTGGAGGCCAGTACGGGAGGTGTACGAAGGTGTGTGGAAAAAGTACAGCCTAACCGTGGCCGTGAAGACCCTGAAGGAGGACACCATGGAGGTGGAAGAGTTCCTGAAAGAAGCCGCGGTCATGAAGGAGATCAAGCACCCGAACCTGGTGCAATTGCTGGGGGTCTGCACCCGGGAACCCCCGTTTTATATAATCACTGAGTTCATGACCTATGGGAACCTGTTGGACTACTTGAGAGAGTGTAACCAGCAGGAGGTGAACGCAGTGGTGCTGCTGTACATGGCCACGCAGATCTCCTCAGCCATGGAGTACCTGGAGAAGAAAAACTTCACCCACAGAGATCTTGCTGCCCGAAACTGCCTCGTAGGGGAAAACCACTTGGTGAAGGTGGCCGACTTTCGCCTGAGCCGACTTATGACGGGGGACACGTACACAGCCCATGCTGGAGTCAAGTTCCCCATCAAGTTCTACAACAAGTTCTCCATCAAGTCTGACGTCTGGGCATTTGGGGTATTGCTTTGGGAAATTGCTACCTATGGCATGTCACCTTACCCAGGAATTGACCTGTCCCAGGTGTATGAGCTGCTGGAGAAAGACTACCGCATGGAGCGCCCAGAAGGCTGTCCAGAGAAGGTCTACGAACTCATGCAAGCATGTTGGCAGTGGAGCCCTGCTGATCGACCCTCCTTTGCTGAAATCCACCAAGCCTTTGAAAGGATGTTCCAGGAATCCAGTATCTCAGATGAGGTGGAAAAGGAACTGGGGAAGCAAGGTGTGCGAGGGGCTTCGAGCACCTTCCTGCAGGCCCCAGAGCTACCCACCAAGACCAGGACTTCCAGGAGAGCTGCTGAGCACAAAGATGCCACCGATGTGCCTGAGACACCCCATGCTAAAGGCCAAGGAGAGAGCGATCCCTTGGACCATGAGCCTACGGTGTCTCCACTGCTCCCTCGAAAAGAGCGAGGTGCCCCCGATGGCAGCCTGAACGAAGATGATGTCTTCTCCACAAAGACAGGAAGACCAACCTGTTCAGCGCCTTGATCAAGAAGAAGAAAAAGATGACACCAACACCCCCCAAGCGCAGCAGTTCCTTCCGGGAGATGGATGGTCAACCAGAATGCAGGGGGGCCGGCGAGGAAGACAGCCTGGCAAGGCCCTGCTCCCACACCCACCACCTAGCTCACATGTGAGTTTTCTGGAAAAGATGGTTTCCTCTGGATCCTGTTTATGCGGTTCTCACAGTGTCTCACCTCTGTGCCCCTGCTGGCTTGGCTCAGCAGGGAGGCACCACCACAACACCAGCGGCCTTGAGACAAAGCCAGACACCCTCCCGTCCCTGACTGCCGAGTCCGTGAGGTACTGGTCTCTCTTCTTACATGATGTGCCACTATACTTTGCATTTATACTTTGGTATTATACTCTTCTGTAGACTCGCTCTTTTATAAATGATGTGTACATAGTTTTCCACTGTACTCCCTTCTGGATGCCGAGGGTGTCCCCTTTCTCTCCCTTGGTCCAATACCTTTTTGTTTCTGTATATGACTACGTTTTTTTGTTTGTTTGTTTGTTTTTAATCCAAATCTCTCCTCTAGTATTTTTGAAATAAATGTTTATAAAATTTAAAAAAAAAGAACATACAATCTTAGGATCATATAGCTGAAGGTCATTTTTTGTAGTTCTGTAGTGTGCAGTACTTTAGGGAAAGTTTAACAGTAACATAACACTTCTATAAAGTGATATGAAAGAGGATTCTTCAGATGAATATTTTTTCTGTTGTATTTAAAATCTTTTTCATTTATGTATGAACAAATTTCTTTTCTTTTGATTTTCTTCTTAGATTTGAAATTCCAGAGCCAGAACTTTCTGAAGCAGAAAAATTGACAATAGAGAAAGGGAAGCAGCCAATAAGTACAGACCTTAAAAGATTCCGAAAAGCATATGTCCAATCAGTACAACTTAGGTTTGACCTGAATATTACATCTCTTATGTGCCATTCAATTTTCAGTATATAGTTAACACAAAAGTACTTAGCTCTTAATTTAAATACAAGTAGTATTATTAAGTTTATGACAGTTACATTTCCAAATTTCTTTCTCTGTGAAGGTATTTTAAACAAATACCCTGAAGAAATTTATATAAGTATACCAGATCTCTCTGTCATGTATAATTTTACAGATCAAAATAAGTATTTGTTATTTTAAGTAAAACTTACAAATAAAGGCTTGCTTAATGTCAACCTTCCAATTTATTTCCTTCATGTCACTTTGTAATGATCATTACCTGGTCCTGATTTTTTTTTATAATTTGTAATACTTACGGAATTTTTCACACTTTTCCTACTCTCTTTATCTTACATTATCTGAGGAATCGTTGCAGTAATTTTTAAATATATTTAATTATAGCAGTTTCCAGTTGTTAGGTACTTACTGTACTAGGTATTACCTTAGGTACTTTATATTTTTTATCTCATCTCCAAAATATAATTTTTTATGGTGTAGCATGATGATTATTCTCACTTCATATGTCAGGAAATGGAAAACTTATCGTGGTTAAGTAATTTGAACTTGGTCATGTAAAGGTAGTGACAGAATGGGACCATATGTGACCTTTTGAGCCACTGTGTTTTGTATTGTTCCACTAAGCATTGAAAATTGGAAGCTCCTTTGATTAACCTTCTTACAGTCCAAATGTGAACCAAAGTATTATTTACTCATTTTCTTTGGGTACTGAGTTATCATATTAATTATATATGATCTATATATTTTTTCTCTCTAAATATTGTTTCCTTGACCACAGTTAACTAATAAATTATAGCTTTGAAAATGTATTAATTATTTTCCAGGATAATTTTCCATAAATAAATTCAATTTGGAAGAATAATAGTGCTGCTAGCTATATGTCTTTTACCCAAAACTTTTAACATGTCATACTTTGTATAAGAAGATAAACAAATGGATTATTTACCCCTTACATTAGCAAGAAAGAAGAATAATTTTTCTCAACTAACTGTAATGCATTTGTACTAATCTGTACTCAAATGAGGCATTCATTTATTCATTCCTATTATAGGGCAGGCAGGAAATAAGATCTTAGATCTCAGTCATGTAAATTCTTTAACAATTTATTTCTAAGCATTTCTATGCATGTTCTCAATTCTGTACTTGTATTCTCTATTTATGTTGAGTACAAAAATAATAAACTGTCATGATATGGTGCCATGATATCATGATTTTATTGGGGTAAAAGAATATATGAAATAGTTATGCATTATACTACTTTGAATAGTTTCATGGCATATATATATATATGCCACCCCTATAGGACTAGCTGAGATTAGACTCCAGTAGTTAGGGAAGATATCTTGGAAGAGGTAAAATCTGAGATTGTCCCTAACGGGTGTGCGGGTGTGTGTAGGATTTAGATATCCTACACACCTTTAGAAAGGTGATTGTAGGTAATGAGGGTATGGAAAATAGTGTGAACAGAGGTAAAAGGGCAGAATTGTGAGTGGTGTGCAGAGGAAATAGGTAATGAAACTGATCTTAATCAGGAATGAAGACATTGTATTGCAAGTAGTAGTAGATGAGATTAACTGTATGAATTGGGTGGAGTTGAAGATGGCTTGGAAATTCCAGTCAGTTTGTTAAACTTGTTCTTTGAGCACTGAAGGATTTTAGCAAAATGCAAGCTAATATTTTTTCTCAGCATTTTACTATGACATTTTAACACAGAGAAAAATTGAATTTCAAAATGAACAACCATAAATCCACCAGATCAACTGTTAACATTTTTTACTTACTTTTATCACATATCTATTCATTTATCATTCCTCACTTAGTACATTAAACAACTAATTTTGAATATATTTCAAAGTACACTGCTTCTTAAATACTTCAACTTCTATATCATTAACATTTTAGTATTTATTATTCATTTGTTCTAAAATGTTCATTCAGTGAAATACACACATTTTAAGTGGACTTTGGTTGAATTTTAATAAATCTTCGTAATCCAAACTCCTTTCAAGATATAAAATGTTAAGCCACACCCTAGGAAGTTCTCTTGTGCCTTTTCTAATCAATTTTTGTTCCCACTGCCCAAAGGCAGTATTCTGATTTATCCCCCTATTGATCTTTTTACTTGTCTTAGAATTTTGCATAAATGCATTCTTATACTTTTTTGTTTGTGAAAAAAAAAGGAAAGAGAAGTTTTATTTCTTTGCTAGCAAAAGAGAAACATAGGGACTCCTATCCCAGAGGCTTTGATTCTGCCCATCAGGATGCACAGGTATTTTTTAAAGAGGCAATTCAAAGGCTGTATTCCATGTGTTCATCAGGAGTTGTAATTCACTTGTTAAGTTGGGAGATAGTCATTTCTGAAATCTTCTGGTGCCATCCCCAAGTCTGAATTACTTCGTTCCTCTTGTCGGTGTGACTCTGACTAGGATGGAGCAGAAATGGATTCTTAAACTTCCATGTCTGACACAACATGCTTTTGAGGTTCATCCATGTTACTTAAATCAATGTTTTCTTCTGGTTTATTACTGACATAGTGATTCATTGTATATCACAGTTCATTTATTTTTCCCATTGAAAGACACCTGAGCATTTTCTAGTCTTTGATTATGAGTAAATCTGCAGTGAACTTTATCTTGCAAGTCTTATTGTGAATATATGTATATATATTTCACTTGCATAAAAAACTCAGAGTGGAATGACTAGGACATAAGGTAGATATGTGTTTTGTTTTAAAATAAACTGTCAAAAAGTTTTCTGAACATTCTCACCAGCAATATTTGAGAGTTCCTATTGCTGCATATCTACACCATTGTTTAGTGACGTTAGTCTTTATATCTTAGTCATACTGGTGGGTATACAGTGGTATCTCATTGTGGTTTTTATTTGTACATCCCTGTTGACTAATGATGTCGAGGATATTTTACTGTCTCTTATTGGCCAGTCATTCTTTTTCTGTGAAGGATAGGTTTGAATCATGTCTATTATTTGTTGTCTTTTTATTACTGAGTTGTAGAAGTATACTGAGTATGACTGGATATAGTCCTTTTCAGAAAAAGGTTTTTTAAATATTTTCCCACAGATTGGGGTTTACCTACTAGTTTTCTTAATGACATTTTTATGAAATGAAGTTTTTTTAAGTTTGATGAAGTCTGATTATAATTGTTTTTATCTGATTGTAATTTTAAAATTACATCAATTCTCTAGAAACTAGAAAGGAAAGAAAATGTAAGCAGAATTGTTTGAACTGATAACTGTAAACTAGAAGCTAACAATTTATGATCTCTTGATATATTTTCTAAACCACTGAACTAACCAGACACACAATGACTTAAGGTTGTTTTAATACAAATAGCATGACAAAGACTGGCTAATTAAAAGTACATGCAGGGGTGGGGTTGTGGCTCAGTGATAGAGCACTTTCCTAGCATGTGTGAGGCACTAGGTTCAATTCTCAGTACCATGTATAAATAAATGAATAAAAGAAAGGTCTATCAACTTCTAAAATATTTTTAAATAGTACTTGCATAGTCTGAGAGAAATATAGTTGTCTATGGTCAGGAAATAAAAGCCAACATGAAAATGGCTATTTGTTGAAGTAATGAAAAAATAATAATTTATATTATTAGGATGGCTGTAAGGCAGGAAGAATTTCATATGTGTATAGATAATTAAATACTTGCAAGATCAGGAGTAATTATTTTTTTGATATGCAAAACAAAAATCACTCTCTGACTGCCTTGACCAGTGTAACCAAACTGGCAATTCTGGCTAGGGGAGATGGGGAATTAGAAAAATAAAGACTGATACATGCAGATTTTGAAGATAAGTAGCTGGGATTAGGTGGAGAGCTGCTGTTTCATGGAGAAGCAGATCTAAAGAGTTATGCTAGCCATCTTTACTTATATATATCTCATTATCAGATTAAAGACTATGCAAGCATTATTCTTTGTATTCAGAAAGTTATAGAACTAGAAACAACTATGCAATTTTTCTGCAGTTGCAAACCACAGTTGCAATGTGCAATGATTGGAATTTGTGTAACTCTCAAGAAGGTCCATTGTTTAAAGTTACTGTTAAGCAGTCAGGCTCAGGAGTACAGTAGAGCTGGTGAAACCTTGTGGTTGTCTAGAATGAGAATTCCTCTATCCCTGGGAGCTGTGTTCCTGAGATCAAGGTTTGTAGATGTTCAGGGATGGGATTCATTGAGGGTGAGGATGAATGACACCTACCTTACCTAGTCTTACCCGGCGCGCTTACTCAGGCATCAGAGATCGAGCTCTGAAGGCATGGATCTAATTTTATTTAGGGTTGCACAGGACATATATAGGCACATTGTCCAATCAAGTTAACATGCTTCTTAAAGTATAACAGAGTCAGCCTATTGGTGAACTATACGTTGAGGGTCGAGGTAGTGTAAACAAACCAAGCATGCCTAAGCAATTCTGCCCAGCAACAGGTCTGAGACAAAGGACTGGGGGAATGGCAAGCTCCTGCACACAGCATGAGGCAAGGCAGTGCGGTGAGCTCACATCACAGTTTGCTGGGATGCTTGATAGAATGAGGCCTACCCTTAGCTCAAACTCAGCCTCAGCAACTGCAAAGACCTTCATTCCATGGCGAGTCTTTACCATTATCTCAGTTTCTCTGTTCAGACTGTTTGGCTTACTTAGATCATGGTGTCAGTGACTGTTGTCAGATAAGCTTGAGGAATGTTCCCTACAAAGGTTGAAGCTGATAAGACTCTTCTGCAGAGCCTCCTTATGCAGGGAATTACCACAGCAGCTGAGCATCCTGCTGCCCATACAGAGGAACATTCCCAGGTACCAGGCATGCCTCAGCCATGAGGTCATCAGAGACCCCCAATCTCAGTCACTGCTCTCCCATCCTGTCCCTGCTCTCCACAACTGAAAAAAATTTTTTGTCTTTAAAAATGAAATAAGGTTATAGGCATATTTGTAGATTACATGGAAATTTGATGATAGCACCTGAATTCATTTTATTTTTTGGTAATTGGAATTGAACAGAGGGGTGCTTTACCATTGAACTACATACCCAACCTTTTTATTTATTTATGATTTTATGTATTTATTTATTTATTATTTTGAGACAAGGTTTCACTCAGTTGCTGAGGGCCTTGCTGAATTGCTGAGTTTGGCCTTGAAGTTCAATCCTCCTGCCTTAGCCTCCCAAGTCACTGGGATTATAGGCATGTTCCACTATGTTGGGCTTGCACTTGACTTTAGAACCAATACACTAAATCTTACTTAATTTCCCATTTTCTGTGAAAAATACAATAAAATTTAGAACTTAAAATACTTTTTTTCAATTTGAGAACTTAAAATAGCTTTTCTACTATAGAGCATGCATTTTCTACATATGAATAAAGAAAAGGCACTTTTACTTAACATAAATTGGGAATTAAGCACAGGAAACATAATTTTTAACATATGCTTATTTTAAAGTATAATTTTTAATTTTAATTTTTATTTATTTATTTATTTTTGGTGTACTGGGGATTGAACCCAGGGGCACTTTGCCACTGATCCACATCCTCAGCCCTTTTTATTTCTATATTGAAGCAGGGTCTTACTAAAGTTGCCCAGGCTGGCTTGAACTTGTAATCCTCCTGCCTCAGCCTCCCAAGTAGCTGGGATTACAAGTGTGTGCCACCACTACAAGCTAAAGTATAATTTAAAAACATTGTATATTATGGAGATTGATTTTCTCCATATTATTGAGGCACTAAGGTACTAATTAAAAACAGAGACTCTAAGTATTACATTGGTTCTTGGATATAAAATATGCTGTGGCATTAGAAAAATGAAAGAAGTATAATTGAATGTTTCGGTTTCACTAAATTATGATTCTTTCACTTACCAGGATCTTAAATGTATTTCGCCAGTGGGTTGAACACCATTTTTATGACTTTGAAAGTGATGTGGAATTGCTTAGAAGACTAGAATCCTTCATTTCAAGTGTAAGAGGTACATTATTTAAAGTTTTTATTGAATCTTATGTTGTACTTGTTTATTTTCAAAATCCTGTGATTATAATCTAAGCTACTTTGCATTCTTAAAAAGCCAAAATAACATTTGATAATATTTATTGTCTCTAGTAAGCTCACATAGGTTTAGAACTATCTGAAGTCTTAGAACCTTGCCTTTTCATATTATTATTTGTCTGCAGTGCTGAGGATCAAACCAAGGCCCTTGAACATGCTAGGCAAGTGTTGCACCACTGAGCTATATGCTTGACTTTAAAAAAGTCAAATGTCCTCTTTAATAAATTCAAACTATTTAATTTTATGTCATCTCAAGTTGGACATTTTTTATTAAATTAAAATATGTATAATTTTGTGCCTTTTTTTGGTACTGGGGATTAAACCCAGGGGCACTTAACCACTGAACCACATCTCCAGCCCTTTTTCATATTTTATTTAGAAACAGGGTCTCACTGAGTCATTTAGGGCCTTGCTAAGTTGCCGAGGCTGGCTTTGAACTTGCAATCCTCCTGCTTCAGCTTCCCCAGCTGGTGGGATTTACAGGCATGCACCACCACACCTGGCAGTTTTATGCTTTTTATTTTCCTTAATCTGGTTCTTTAATCTTGGATGATTAACAGCTTTTTAAAGCAATATTTCCTCTCTTGGAAAAGTATGCCAGGGGAATACATTTTTGTGCATGAAAGATAGGAGTTTCCAACTTAAAGTTTCACACACAGCATATGAAATAAAACTCCAGGCCATGATAATGTTTCATCAAATATATATTAAATTACAAACATTTGTGTTTTATCTAAATTACATGATATTGATTAAGAATTCTTTTGAAGTATTTTGGCAAGTATTTATGTCAACACATTGATCTCACTGGGAACAGAGGCATAAGCCTCTAATCCCAGCATCTTGGGAGGCTGAGGTAGGAGGATTGCAGGTTCAAAACCAGCCTCAGTAACTTGGCAAGGCCCTGAGTAACTTAGTGAAACCCTGTCTTAAAATAAAGTACAAAAAAAGGACTAGGGATGAGGTTCAGTGGTTACGCACTCCTGGGTTCAGTTCCCGGTACCAAAACAAACAAACAAAAACATGGATCTCTATGTCTGTGGTTTTCAGAAAACATGGGGGAAAGAGAAATATGGCAGATGACACCACAGGGGTATAATTGGCAAGACTCAGACTTGAGAAACACCACAAGACAAATGATTCCATCTCTTCCACAAATAAATTGCAAGCAAAAATGGGACTTATGGGGGAACCTATAGATAAAAGGAAACTTAGGACATATGAACTAAATGTAATATGTAAATCTTATTTATGTTTTTTTTTTAAAACAAATCAACTATAAGAAAACATTGAAGAGGAAGATAATTGAATATTAACTAAATATTTGGAGATTTAAAGACCTCACTTTTTGACACAATCACATCAATGTTTATAGTACATCAATTGGTAACTAAGCTATGGAACCATCCTAGGGGCTCTTCAACAGATGAATAGATAAAGAAACTGTGTCATAAAGAAGAATGAAACTATGGCATTTGCCAGTAAATGAATGGAACTGGAGAATATCATGCTAAGTGAAATAAGCCAATCCTAAAAAAGTTCATTGAATTAGATAAAGGGAATGAAGGGAAGGGAGGGGGATGGCAATAGGAAAGACAGTTGAATGAACTGGATAAAACTTTCTTATGTTCATACACGACCAGTGACCAGTGTCACTTCACATCATGTACAACCACAAGAATGGGAAGTTATACTCCATGTATGTATCATCTGTCAAAATACATTGTGCTGTTATGTGTAACTAACAAGAACAAATAAAAAATCTAAAAAAAAGACTTCACTTATTATATGTCATAATGATACTGTGATTATTTTAAAGAGTCTCTTAGAGAAAAGACTTAAATGTAGACAAAATGATATGATTCTTGAGTTTGTTTAAAGAATAACCTACAAATGGACATAGTGGTGCATGCCTGTAATACCAGTGACTCAGGAGGCTGAGACAGGAAGATCACAAGTTCAAGACTAGCCCCAACAATTTAGTGAACTCCTTAACAGTTTAGCAAGACCTTGTCTGAAAATGAAAAATAAAAAGGGATGGAGGTGTAGTTCAGTGAGAAAATGCCCATGGGTTCAATTCCCAGTACCAAAAAACAGATAAAGAAAAGAAAGAAAGGGAAGGGAAAACATGATTTGGAGTTATATGAAGCAAAACTTGTCTGTGAGTTGATAATTATTGGAGCTGGGGTGAATGTAAAAGATTAATGCAAAGATTCACAGTTATGTCTGTCAAGTAAAAGTCATTCTGATTATTTGTTCTTTCCTAGGAAAAGCTATGAAGAAATGGGTAGAGTCAGTTGCTAAGATCATCAGGAGGAAGAAGCAAGCTCAGGCAAATGAAATAAACCAGAATATTACCTTTAAAAGTCCACCTCCACCAATTGAATGGCATATCAGTAAACCAGGACAGTTTGAAACATTTGATCTTATGACACTTCATCCAATAGAAATTGCATGCCAGCTAACACTTTTGGAATCTGATCTCTACAGGTAGATAATTGTAATTTCTTGGTCTGTTTTCAAAAACCTTGAACATTGCTCTTCCCTATTTTTGAAACGTTTTGCTAATATTCATGAGTGCTTAAAAGTACATCATCTATTCTCCTGGGTTTGGAGGAAAGCTCATAGCTGTTTTTCATCACAGTCTGTTCTGTAGGTAAAAGTCTTCTAACTTGCTGCTATATAGACCTAGGTTAAAGATGAGCAATCATTCACAAGAGGAATGGCAGGATGAAGGCTACTGCAGTACAATAGCAACAGCTTTCAAGTCATTCATCCCTCTCTTACTCTTAGTACTTCCTCGGATTGCTTTAGTTTGAGGTTATTAAGTCAGGTCTGTCTGTAGGGATGTTAGGCTCTAGATAGCTAAATGCATAGAATAATAAATGAAGCACATGCTTTTTTCTTTTACTTATGACCTACGCTCCTATGAAGACTGCAGACCCTGCATGTAACAGCTACCTATTCAAAAGTAAGCCCCTACTGCTCTCATTCCATCAAAATCTTTTCTGTATCCAGGAACCACCCCCCCATTTAAAATACAAATATCTGGAGAATTTATCCCAATGATAAGCAGCCATATAATGAGTGCTCATGAACAACAAAAACATTACAGATAAAATTAAAGTTCTTCTACAATTCTCCCTAATCGCATTGCTCTCCTTTCCCCTAAGAAATAATAGCTACCCAGAATTTGATGTTGACTCTTCCTCTGTTTCTTTTTTCTCTATCTATATATATACATATATTATATATACACATACATGTGTACATATATATATATATATATATACACACATACATATATTTTCCTAAATAATATATAGCATTGGTTTGCACGTTTTAAATATACTTATTTTGCATGATGTTTTTCTACTTGTATTCTTTTTGATATCTGTTAAAGTCCATGAGTATAGTTCTAGTTTACTTATTTTAGCCGTTCTATGAATATTCCACAGCTTATCCAGTCTCTTATTGGTGAACCTGTAGATTGTTTGGGGTTTTTCACTTTTACAAACAATGCTTCACTGAACAGTCTTGTAAATGTGCTATTGTAACTTTTTGTAAGAGTTTATATTGTACTTAACAATAGAATTGTTGGGTCAGTTAGTATGTTTATCTTTAGCAATAGAAGATCCCACTGAATTGTTTTACAAAGTGATTGTATCAGTTTTGCTTGCATATTAGAGATGCAGAGTTCTTATTTTTAATTTTTAATTTTTTGCAAATTTTATATTATTAAGGTTTTGTTGCTTTTTGTTGCTTTGGCAGTAAAAGGAATTATTGCAGTTTTTTTCTGAGAAGAGAAAGTATTTTTTTCATGTTTATGGCTATTCATGTCTAGTTTTCTGAATTGTTCATATGCTTGTCAATTTATGTTGTGGGTTCACTGTCTTTTAAAAATTATATTTAACTTATTGTTAAATAACCTTGATACTGATCTTTTATAGATTAAATTGTATTGATTTTTTTTCTTATTTCACAGGAAAGTCCAACCTTCTGAACTCGTAGGGAGTGTGTGGACCAAAGAAGATAAAGAGATAAATTCTCAAAATTTATTAAAATTGATTCATCATACCACAAATCTCACCCTGTGGTTTGAAAAGTAAGTTTTTGTTTATTCTTTATTATTGCTTCAAAATAGTCATAATATTAAGTCCTATTTAAACTTGAATTCTTACTCTAAAGAGGTCTCTTGTTTTCTAAGTGAGGTGGAGAAACTTTTCTAAGCCATGAATTTTTTGTTGTTGTTATTAGATGCATTGTGGAAGCAGAAAATTTTAAAGAATGCCTGGCAATTCTAAGTAGAATTATAGAAATTCTGCAAGTTTTTCAAGATTTGAATAATTTTAATGGCATATTGGATATAGTCAGTGCAGTAAATTCAGTGTCAGTATACAGACTAGCCCATACTTTTGAGGTAAGTTTTAGGCTTAAATATTTCATGCTTTTGGGGGGAAGATAAAATGAATGTAAAAGAGATTGCTTCTACTACCTGACTTTTTGAGTCAATCTTTTTTTTTTTTTTGGTAGCAGGAATTGAACCCAGGTGCACTCAACCACTGAGTCACATTCCCAGCCCTTTTTAATTTTTTTTTAATTTTGAGGCAGGGTCTCATTAAGTTGCTTAGAGTCTCACTAAGTTGCTGAGGCTGACCTTAAATTTCTGATTCTCCTGCCTCAGCCTCCCATGTTGCTAGGATTACAACCACTCCTGGCTTGATTAATCTTTTATAAATCCATATTTTAACCTTAAACATAGAAAGTCAAAAATATTAAAAACATATATCAATATATACTAGTAAGCTTAGGACTTGTCAAAGAATATGGTACTTGTGTCTCTTTTTAATATGTTCAACCTAAATTTGATAAAGTTTCACATGGATTTTTTTAATGGCACATTGATATTCTCACATAAATGACAAAATATATTAAATAAAATTATACAAATAACTTCTTAATCACCTTTAGTTATAGTAAAAAAAATAACATGTAAAGGACTCTTTCTGAAACTTAATTTATTTAATTTTTTTAAATTATAAAATAATGAGTTTAGTGTTTATATAAAATTCAGGAGATACAGAACATAGAAAGATTTTATGTCTTCTAATAACAGAGCAGAGTTGAGATTATACTGTATGTAGATTTTCATACCTACATCTTTATTAATACTTTCCTATTTTATCTTGTTTACACAAAATATTACATAGTTTTCTGTCTCATGCATAAACCCATAATTTATTCCATCATTCTGTTGTGGAACAATAAAGTTATTTTGAAATTTATTGTTGTGAGAAATAATTTATCATGGACCATCCATATGCAAATGTATTTGTAAAAATTTGATTATTTCCCTAGAGTAAGTTTCTAGAGATGGAAATCCTGGATTTTCAACAGCATTTGCACATGTTAAGAACTTTGGTAGTTTTGCCAAGTGTTTTCTAGCAAGAAATGATAAATGGCTCTGGGTATTACTACATTAAACACTTTGCAGATTTCATGGGCCAAAAATAAAAATTCTCATTTTAACCTTGTGTTTTTAAAAAGTAGCAAGGTTGAATAGTTTCAAATGTATTTATTGACCACTAGTGAGTTGGGATAGTTTTAAATGTATTTATTGGTAACTTTTATTGTTTCTTTATGATTTATTTAATTTATGTCATCTTTCATTTTTCTTTTTGGATGTTTGCATTTTGACTTATGTGAACTTTGTATATATTAAAGATATTAAGACAGTCAAACTATATTTTTTCAGTGTCTTTTTATGTTGTCTGCTTTTTAATTTAAATATTTTATACTATTTTGATATATGGATTCAAATCATTCTCAATTTATGGGTTCTTCCTTCGTTTTTATTCTATTAAAAGACTTTCTCTATGTGAAAACTAAGAAGGTACAAACTCAACTATTTTAATATTGCCTTTGAGAATGTAAATTTATAAAATCTTTCTGGAAAGCCATCTAGCAATGTGTTGAAAATTTAAAATATACATATTCTGAGACCCAGAATATTAAAGAAATCAAATCCTAAAGAAAGAAAAGCACCAAACTATAGAGTTATATGTATGAAGATACAGTGATTGCATCATTATTGTAGTAGCAGAAAACTAGAGACATCCTGAATGTCCATCAGTAGTAGAATGATTAAATATATTATCTTATAATATGGAATATTGTTCAGCTATAGAAAAACTGTTGGGATTTTTGTGTATTAACTTACAATAATATTTGTGATATTTGTGGGGAAATACCATAAGAAAGTTCAGAATGACTATAACATGATTCCATATTAGTACAACAAAAGAGAACAAACCCTAAACCTCTAAGTGGAGTTGCATAAATATTAAGAATAGTGAAAAAGATACATTCTCTTTATCAATTCTTTTAGTGCATTGTGATTAGACGGGAGAAGAAGAAAAACTGCTTTTATGTTTGTAGTTTTATAATTGAGTATTTGCATTTTATTGACTTTTATGAACTTTATGTATTAAAGAAATTAACACAGTCTGTTTAGATTAATTATTTCAACCCAGTTATTGAAAAACTCTGAGGCATTTTATTCATTTTAGAGGCTAAGCATTCATTTTAAAAAATATTGAGCAACAGTATTTCTAAAATTATATATAAGGCATAAAGAATAAAATCATCTATATTCCTGGCATTCAGTCTAAGAGCCCCTCCATTTCCATCTCCTTCCTTGCTGCTTCAAAACCAAGCACCGTAATGAACCTTAGGCTTTTAATTCTCTTTCTTTTATCCTAATTTAACTATGTATTTATCTAAACTACATTGTTTTATTTTGCAAGTTTCTTAATTTTATATGAATTTAATTCTTCAATGACTTCTTTTACTAGCATTATATTCCTAAGATTAGTCCATGTTGTTTGTAGCTATAGTTCATTCTTTTTCATAACTATTTCATAATTATAAAATCAATTTACCAAAATTTAATCATGTTTTTATTAGTTAATAGTCATTTGGATTGTTTCCATTGTGAAACTGTTATGAACAATATTGCTGTGAACATTCTTTACATATATCCCGATATACCCATATTATTCTAAAAGTAGAATTTATAGAATTGCTGAATGATAGGGTATTGATGTCTTCAACTTTACTAGATATTGCCAAGTTGTTTTTTCAAGTAATTGTACCATTTCACACTCCCTTCAGAAATATATGAGATCCAGTTATTTCATATTCTCACCAATACTTGATATTTTCAAGCCTTTTAACTTTTCCATTCTTGTAGTTTTGGTTTATATTTTCCTAATTTTAATGAGTTTGAACCTGTTTTCAAATCTTTATTGGTTCTTTCTTCTTGTGGAAAAATTTTAAGTTTTATATGGATATGTGCAAATTCTCTTATATTCTGGATTCTAATATTTCCTCATTTATATGTGTTGTAAATATCTTTTCCCAGATAAGCTTCCTTTTCATGGTTTTTGTGATGTCTTTTGATGTACCAGAATTCTTAATGTAGTCAAATTTACTTATTTTTCTTTGTTATATATGCTTCTTTTGGTCCACTTTAATAGGTCCCCTTCTATTATCCTAATGTTTTGTCTTTTTCATTAAGTCATTACTCTAGGTGAAAATGTGTTTTGAATATGTGACGAGGTTGGAGTATTATTTAATTTTTTAAAGTATTTTTTTAGTTGTCAATGAACCTTTGTTTTATTTATATACATTCAGTGCTAAGAATCAAACTCAGTGCCTCACACATGCTAGGCAAGCACTCTACCATTGAGTCACAACCCCAGCCCCTATTATTTCATATTTCATTCCATAAGGCTACCCAGTTTTTTGCATACATTTATTGATAGTTCATATTTTGAATGACCTACAGTGTCAGCTATAATAAATTTATTGTCCATATATGTGGACCTGTTTCTGGTCTTTTTATTTTTTTATATTTTTAGTGATAGGTGGACACAGTACCTTTATTTTATTTATTTTTATGTGGTGCTGAGGATTGAACCTAATGCTGCACATGTGGTAGGCAAGTATTCTATCACTGAGTTAGGAACCCAACCCTTATTTTTCTTTTTTTTCAAGCTCAATTTGATTTTTCCTATGCCACATATATAACTTACCATAACTTTATCTTTTTATTAAAATCTTTTTTATTTTTACAGACTTCATTTTGATTCCATAACTTTATACTAATTCTTTTTAAAATATGTTTATTTGCAGATGGACATAATACCTTTATTTTATTTAGTTAGTTTTATGTAGTGTTGAGGATTGAACCCAGTGCCTCATATGTGGTAGGCAAGTACTCTGCCACTGAGTTATAACCTGAGCCCACTTTATACTCATTTGTTTAAAAGAAAGTAGAGCAAATCTTTTACCAGTCTTTCAAGGGTGACTTATTCTTGGCCCTTTAATTTCATATATAAATTTTAGAATTATCTTAAACTTCATTTAAAAAAAATTGGATTGTTATTATTATTATTATTGGTACTGAGAATTGAACCTGGGGGCACTTTATCACTGAGTCACATTTCCAGGTTTTTTTTTTTTTTTTTTTTTGTGGTGGCGGGGACAGTGTCTTGCTATTTTGTGAGGATTTTGCTAAATTGCTGAGGCTGGTCTTGAATTCACAGTTTCATGTCTCAGCTCCAGAGTAATGGGGATTACAAGCATTTGCCATCATGCCAGGTTGAAAATTGGAACTTTAATGAAGTTGCATTAGATCTGTAAAATCAATTAGTGCCAATTTACAGTTATGAATCTTCCCATCTGGGAACATGGTATATCTCTCCATTTATTTTTTCATTTAATACTATCTTATGGTTTTCTTGACAGAGACTTTATACTATTTTTGTTAGATTTATATTAGATTTTTTAAAAAATTATATTTTCCTTATGATAAAATATTTTCATATCTAGTTGATTTTTGTTTATTGATTTTTTTAACAGCAACATTGCTAAGTTCTCTTATTGACATTCTGCAGATAGATTTTTGGAGCTTCTTTGTGGGCAGTCATAATTTGTGTACATAGTGTCCTTTTTTTTGAATTCCTAGTTCTTTATTTTGTTTCTTGTCCATTTTAGCTAGGACTTCTATATAGTATTGAATAAAAGCTATGATGCACTCTTGTTTTCTTCTTAACTTAAAGGAAATGCATTGAATGGTTCTCATCAAGAATTATGTTTGCTATGGTTTTGTGCATGTGCATGCCCTTAAGCAGGTTATAAACTAATGAACTTCTAGTAACAATGAAATTTTAAAATAAATACCTGTTTACTACATTCACTATTTTTTTTCATGTTTCCTCACTCTTCTGCGGTCAACTCCTTACCAAAATTCTACCTGTATCCCCAAAAGACCTTTCAGTGGCAAAGTACTTAAATGCTGAAAAGTTATAATTCTCCTTCTCTACACCTATGACTTCAAACTCTGGATAATCAAAATTATGACTAACAAGGGTCCTGAGGATGAAAATTTTTGATTGCTTAACCTTCTAATTAGAAAAATGTAAATAAACCTAAAATTTTATGTTATAGATAAAAAGAGGAGAAATCATTTAGGCAGATGCCCAAAGGATTACCACATATCTCTTAATTTTAAAAAATATTTTTAAATGTTTCCAAAATTTTATAAATTCTAAAGTTCTGTATCCATAAATATGATTGAATTATAAAAATTATGCTCATTTTATGTTTTTAAGGCATTACATAAAAGAAAACAGAGAATTTTGGATGAAGCTATGGAATTAAGTCAAGATCACTTTCAAAAATACCTAGTAAAACTAAAGTCAGTCAATCCACCTTGTGTGCCTTTTGTTGGTAAGTTACTGAAGATAGATATTTATTTTGAGGGTGATTGTGTTATAACCCAAAGAGGCCTGTCTTTAGAGGTCAGATGGTATCTTATTTTACTTTGTCTATTTTCATTAGCTATCTGTATCGATAAATAAAACTTGAAGCTCTACTATTTCCTTGTCTATAAAATGCAGGTTATAATAATTGCCTCATGGAGTTGTAAGAATTAAAATATATTTTGTACTAAGTAATACAAATTCTGTCACAGAACAGGTACTAAGAAATTGGTAACTATTATTTTTACATATTTGTCATATCTACAGTGTTTGTTTTCTCTTTACTAAATGCTTTTAAGAGATTTTTTTAATCTCAGAATTAGAACAACTTTGGCCAAATTATATTATTATATTGTGTGCATGTACAAAATAGTAACAACCAATTCCACTGTTATGCATAATTTTAATGCACTAATAAAAACAAACTCAGAATCAGAACTGTTATATATCATATTTGGCAAAGTTTTATAAACTGAATTTTTCTTAATACAGTCATGCATTTCTTAGTTGCAGGGACATGTTCTGAGAAATGCATCAGTGGAAATTCTGTTGTGCAAACAGAGTGTACTCACACAAATATAAATGGTGTCAGTTACTCAATGTTGCCTGTTTGGTTAATGTTGTTGTTTTGTTTTGTTTTGCAATGGTGTCTTGCTGTGTTTCCCAGGCAGGTCTCAAATCCTGGGTCAAGCAATCATCTTTCTTCAACCTTCTGAGTAGCTAGGACTGTAGGGGTGTGCCATTGCACCTGCCTTGAACGTGGCCTCTTGATGCATTCAACATGAGAGGATACATATGAGGCTGCTTGTGGCATAATATAGAATACTGTTTTACTGTAAACTTTTTCATTGTAAATACATGTATGCTCTAAAGTAATGATAAAGAAGTGTAGTGTAGTAAATTTATAAACCAGTAACATAGTCACTTATTACTATTGTCAAGTATTAAGCACTGTTCATTGTCAAATGTGCTATTCTTTTTTCTGACTGCTGTTTACACAGACACTTGAATAATGTGTCATGTTGGCATCATGACAGTGACATCACTAGTCAATGAGGATTTTTCAGTTCAGTTATCATCTTATGGGATCACTGTCATACTTATGGTGTGTTTTATATGCTATACTTTAATATGATGGGCAGCAAACATAGGTTTGTTTACACTAGCATTACCACAAACACTTGAATAATATATTATAATGTTACAGTTTTTCAGCTTCATTCTAGTCTTTTTGTGTGTGCATGTTGATGATTAAATCCAGGACTTCTTACATGCTAAGCACATGTCCTTATCACTGGGCAATACTTCTAGTCTCTCTGTTCCAGTATTATAGTTCCACTTTTGTATATGCAGTTCATTTTTTATCTAAATATCATTATGTGGTGCATGACTAAATTGTATAATTTTTAAATCAAGATTTTCCAACCTCAGTACTATTGACTTTTGGATTGAATAAATATGTATGTGTCATGTGCTTGTAGGATGTTTAGTAGCCTCTAAGTCTCCTATTCACTCTGTAGTAACACCCATGTCATGATAACCAGAAATGTCTCCAGATATTCCCAGCACACAATGAGGAGCGAAATTATCAATTGATAACCACTGGTTTAAATAAATCAGTAATTATACATAAAAAGGAGATTAAAGATTTTATTGTCAAAGATTTAAAAATAATAATTTTTTTCTATCTAAATCATGGACTCTGAGAAAACAGTTTAAGTCTGAACTCTATTAACCAACAATGCTTACAATATTGATCACTTAAAGATTATTGACAATATATATTTAAAATGAAACATTAAAATTTTGGTTAGAATAGATTTAAAACTTATAATTTGGACTTTGTAAACAGGGTTAAGGAAAGCTTAATTTGCTATTTCTTAGACTAGTAGCCTTTATTTTCTTTTTAATTTTAATTTTTTTCTATGTTAAAAATTTTTAATGCAGAATTGATGGTAATCATAAGGTCTATCAGAGCCTTGCCTTATCAGCATTTTGGAGTGGAATTGCTAGTAAATATTTCAATTTTACTAGATTGTTTTCCCAAATGATTGATTAAATGACCAGTTTTAAAATAAATTTTATTTAAATATTTTTTCATTAGGAATATATTTGACAAATATTCTGAAGACTGAAGAAAGGAATAATGATTTTTTTTTAAAAAAGAGAAAGATTTAATCAATTTCAGTAAGAGGAGGAAAGTGGCTGAAATTATTGGAGAAATTCAGCAATATCAGAATGAGCCTTACTGTTTATGGATAGAGCCAGAATTGAGGGTAAATATTTTCTGTGGTTGTCTTTAAAAGGGAACATGTTAAGCTCTGTGTGATCTCTAAGAAATATCATAATCACATATCATGCTGTTTATTTTGCTTTGTAAATAATATGAGTTAATAATTGTTAATTAACAGTTAAATATTAATGTTAATTAACATTTAAATATTAGATATCTACATTTTCTGCACTTGTCAATATGATGTACTTCTCTTGAAAATATCATTTCTTTGTTGACTTGGTTCAAGTAACACTTCCAGAAAAAAGTGAATGACAAAGTAGAACAGAAGTAACTTTTCTGATGTTCATGCAGTGAAAAGAAAATCCACTACTAATGCTATCATTGATGGATAACCATTTTAGATATTTTATTGATCCAGTATAACATCAGTATTCATCTCTTCAGAAGATCACTGTACTTAAGTAGGGCAAGAGTTGCAAGAGTGGTATGTATGCATAGCATAAAAGGACTTTAAAAAATTCTATTGATGTTCTATTTTTAACAATGGTGTGTAATATTGGTACTGTGATACCACAATTGTGCATCTTCTGACTTTTCTACAGATATACTTCAGTTCACTGGGAACAAGTATTCTTGCTAATATTTTAGTAGTGAAAATCTGATAATGAACCCTCTTAGAAACTTAATGTTTGGTGTATTCTGTGGATTTGTCTCATTTCAAATTGAGCATTAAGGGAATGCATATTTTAGTTGTTACTCTGCCAGTATGTCTATCTAGTGGCCTGTTGCCATTTCTGTCTTCACTGAAATTTTTGTCCCCAAGAGAGTGAGGATTGTTCTTTTTTCCTAGCAGGAAAAAATATGGGATGCCATGTAAACTAGAATAAATAAATAAATTATGATGCCAGGTTTATGTTAAATGAATTTTAGTGTATCATATGTATTTGAAATTCAGAACATATTAAAGCTGTCAACCTTAATGATTTCACTTGTCACATTAAAAATTGTGCTACACTCTTAAACAGAGTCTAAGGTTGGGCATGTTGAGTGAAAATAGCCACTATCATTCTTACCCTCCTAAATTATGAGATAATTAATACTCTTTGTTCCCATTTTAAATACCCTACAGTCCTAAGAAAGAATGACCTAAAGCATATCATTTATGAAAATGCAAGCAGATAATTATTTTAAAGTAAATAGTGATTTTCATTACTTATTTCATTGGGCCCAACTTGTCTGATGTGGAGCTTCACAGGGTTAAGAAAATGTGTTATTAAAGCTCAGATTAGATGGGGTTTGTGATGTGGCTCAGTGGCAGAGCACTCGCTTAGCACGTGTGAGGCACTGGGTTCAATCCTTAGCACCACATAAAACTAAACAAAATAAGTGCATGCTGTCCCGTCTACAAGTACAAATTTTTTTTAAAGGCTCAGATTAGAGTTCACCATACACTTTCCCACAGAAAGAGTGTTACCTTGTAGTTGGGTATTCTTGAAATAGTACTTTAAGCATTCGTATCTCAGTAGCATATCTGCTAATAGAATTTTTTGTTATGGTCTAGATTTCTTATTATCATTTAAAGCATTTTTGGGAAAAGGGATGACTTCTTTATGATTGAGTCAAAGTACATTTAAAATGTAGATAAACTAAGCTATTCATTTTACAAACCAAATTTAAACTAGATAGTATTTTGAAATTGGAGCAAAGGATGAAAAAATAAAAATACAGCTGTTGCAACTTTCTAAAAGTTCTTAAATTACCATTGGCTTATGTAATTTAAGTCAACTAACTTGAATATGAAAACAAATTATTTCTGTTAGAGGAGTGATACAATTTTCTTGAAATTGGCAGAATGCCTAAAAAGCAACAAAAAAATTCATACTAGAAATTTTAAAGTACATTTTGCTAAACCCAATAAGTATCTTTCATTTGCTTCTAAACCATTTAAAAATGAAATAAAGCTAAATCCAGAAATTTGCTTCTAAGGATTTTTCAAAGAGAATCATAAGTATTATGTAGAAAATATATGCAAAATGAACTAATAATTGTTTTTATAACAAAGAATTAAAAGACTTTTATCTGGATAACTACTTATATGAGGATTAGTGAAATGAATTCTGGAACATGTCTGATGGAATACAATAGAGTGAAAAATCTGTGCTTTATAAGATAAGTAAACCACATGGGAACAACTTGACTATGAACTTAAAAAAAAGATTAAATATAAATATGGTGTTACCCCAATTTTGCAGAACAAAGTTTCTATTTATTTACTTTGGTATGTATGATCACACATAATAAAACATCAGAAAATATAGTAAAATATAAACAGGGTGGTTTCTAGTTATTGAGATTACTTTTTCTTTTTTATGTTTTTATGTTTGAGGAGGCAAAGAATCTAAAAACATCTATTTCCTAATTAGGAAGTTAAAGTTTCACTTGCAAAATATTTTGGTAAGTATTTTTTGATAAAGATAAAATATTTTTGATAAAAATACTTTTATGCTAGAGTTTGACACAAATAAGTTATAAAGTTTATTACTTTTGAATAGCCCTTTCTAATTAGCAAAATTCTATTGTTGACTTTTAACTAAAATTTTGGTTCTAAACAGTTTTGGTAACTTACTCCTGATTATGATATAATTAGCAGAAATACTAAGGGATAAGTATACCTACTGAGCCATTAAGATGGTAACACATAAAAATCTGTTCATCTTTTAATTGTGCCATTTGCCTAGAATACTGCTTCCATAAAAATTATGCAATCTTATTAAAAAGTAGAGTGACTTGAATAAACAGGTGTTATAAACTTTCCAGATGTTGTGATCTCTTAATTTGCTAAATTTTTAGTTTTAAAATGATGAAATAAATAATCTTTATTAAAAATTTGAGTACTGGTCAGTACCTGGCTCTGGTTCTCACAGACACTGTTGCTTCCCTAGTCTGAGGGGGCCTCCCAGCCTCTGCCCTGCTTTCATGCTTTCAGTGCAGGTACTGCAATTTACAGCCATGAAGAGTTCCCCCTACTCATTTTTTCCCCTGCAGAAATGGATCTCATTATGCAGAGTACAAAGCTTTATAAAGGAATACAATTTGAATTTTATGAAGTGTAATTTTGTGTATGAATCACATTTTGAAAATATTGAATTTTCAGAAAGCAAGCTAGTAAATTCTGGTATATTCTGGCAAACAGTGTTTCAAATGGTAATATATAGTTAGGCATTTGTGATAACAAAATATTTGTCTTTTGATAAATTGATTGTTCCAAAAATTATAGGATGACTGATACCATATTTGAATGATCCTTAAATGAATATCAGTTTATTTAAATTTTTAATGCAATATGGAAAGTGCATGCTGTGGAAATTCTATGGCTAATTTTATGGAGAAAATACTATCAGTTTGCCAGGTATAATAAAGAGATATGAAGAGTTAAAAGAAAGACAACATGTTACTGCAGGAAGTAGAAACAAATATAATGTGTATTAATGGTAGAAGAGTTAATAATTCATGAGCTTTAAACAAAATTCATTTGACATCACATATAAAGGCATAGGTACAATAAAGCTTTGGTGTTGACATCCCCAAAAGTTGTTACTGAAGGTAATATTACCCACATAAGTCAATTCTGTGGTAAACTGTGTGAAATTAGTCTTTAGATAATGTGGCCCTTTGAAGATTATAATTATTCTTATTTGCTGGAATAAGATGGGATTATTTTGGATGTCATGGTAAAAGTGCTTATAAAGGGTAAAAGGCCTACATTTAACTTTACTTTTGTGGCATAATCAGTAACTGTCCTGATAGCTAGGCTTCATAGCTTGTAACCAAAAGCAAATTAAATGCATAATTTAGGTATTCTGTAGTTACTTAGAATTTTGAGAATATAAACTTCTTTGAAAAAAAGAAGTTTTAATATTTTTAGAAGTGCATAAACTTTTTCTCAGGCCTTTAAGTCAGTTATTATACCAATTAGTGAGCAAATAGGATGTGGGTTACTTAAATTGTTAATATAATCCCAAAGTACTCAAAAGTATCTTGGTAATTTAGGAGAGATATTCATCCCACCTGAGTTTAAATTCAGAAATAAATCTAGTAGAGAGAGTGTGGTGGTTCAACTAAATAGGAATCTTTGTTTCTTTTTGTGTAAAAAGTGACAGGAGAAATTTTATGGGACAGTTTTAGCCATTAGAAAGTACTGGTACCTACTCATGCACAAAACTACTTCTAAAGAATTACCTAAGATCCCTTGCAACAAAAAATAAGGATGGAATTTTGTTTAAAGCGCATGAATTTTATTATCAGATGCTTCTGGTGTTTCCTGATGCTGGATAACTGGAAACAGGATACAATCCTGCTGAAAAGCATAAACAGCTATATCCTAGCTGTAGCTTTATTCAGGATCTAGTTTCAGCTAGTCCGCAATCCACCTCTAAGAATACCTCTCGAATGAGAAACATTTTTGCACATTCATTATCTCCTGGTTTGGAACACACTACTGGAGAAGAAAATAGTGAAACAAGTATGCATGAAGTATTTCAGATATAGAACAGGAATTTTTATAAGAATGTTAGGAATGAACGTGTTAAAAAAAAAAAAGAACTAGGGGGATGTTTCTGAAGCCATAGGGAAAAATGCTGGGAAATTAACTAACAAATATTATGTGCATTCTAAGATTCATGACCTATTAAAGGATTATAGAAAGATTTTTAGCTCCAAGTTAGGCCAAATGATAGAGGTACAGTTAAGCCCTCTGAAGACAAAAAGGTTGTTGTGAGCTATCATGATTTAGAAAAGGCCCGGATTACCTTTGAAGTAAGAATCAAGTTAAATGTTAGGTTTTAAAGTCAGTGCAAGAATATCTTTGGAATAGAATTTAATTTTAGCCATACCTGTTAGTATTTAAATGTGTATGTATATACATGTTCCAAAATTATTAAAATAGTATACAATTTATGTATTAAATATTTGAGTAGAATCTTATTGTAATAAGATCTAAAGTGCATGCTTAGGTGTTTATCTTTAATTCCAGAGGTTCTTTAATAACCTTAACCCCATCGGAAGTTCATCTGAAGAAGCATTTACTGATTATTTGTTCAACAAGTCACTAGAAATTGAACCCTGAAACTGCAAATAGCCACCTCAATTTGTAAGTCCATGACAATGTTGGAAATTTTTTCTATTTTGAAGAATAATATTATTTTCAATATTTAGAAATCTATTCCCTTAAAATTGTAATCAAATAGCTATTTTTAGATGTTTATAGTACTATACTATTTCTAAAATTATGTATACTATAAGGGAAGATGTCACCTTTTTTGATAAACTCTGATGTATCTTTGATTTAGTACCACTTATCTATCTACTCATGTTTGATCCCTTCTCATATAAGAGGAACAGGTATGAGAATATGTGAGCCTAGTAGGTTGCTGAATGGAACAAAAGAAGTGAAAGGACCTGGGAAGGAGTAAGCAGAAGTATTATAGTATTTTGGGCTTGAACACTGGCTCTTGCCTTAGGGCTCCATGGTCCATGGTGGTCAGTGAAACCCTTCTCTCACACCTAGGAATTGCTTGTACACTTTCTAGTTATTCACAGGTTTGCAGTGGCAACAAAAATAGTGGAAGATTGATTTTAAGTAGTGAGAGTGAAGCAAGATTTGGGAAAAAAGTAGAAACATTTATAAACAGACCAGCTTTGGCAAAGCAGTAAACTAGCTAGTTGAATACTATCTCACCTTCACATGAGTGTAATAGAGATTATCCTTCTTTATGAATGAAAAAATAACAGATTAAGACTAAAAGAGATTATATAACTTTTCAAGACTGAATAGTTAGTTATTGGCCCAGTTGAGATTTTAACTCAACTGTTTTTGAGGGGCAGGACAGTACTAGGAATCTATCCCAGGGCCTCATGCATGGAAGGCAAGGGCTCCATCACCAAGCTATATCCCCAGTCTTTTTTTATTTTAGAAACAGGATCTCACTAAGTTGCCCAGTGTTTTAGTCATCTTTTCATTACTGACCAACAAGAATAACTTTGAGAAGAAAAGGTTTATTTTGGCTCATGTTTTCAGAGGTTCAGTCCGTGGTCTGTGGACCCATAGCTTTGGGCCTGAGGTGAGGCAGAACATCAGGCAGAAGCAGAAGGGCATGGAAGAGGTGAATTAGTTAAAGATGTGGAAATGAGGAAGCAGAGGGCAATTCTCCTCACCTGAGTCAAAATAAAAACCCAAAGGCACAGCTCCCAATGATCTACTTCCTCCAGCCACACCCTACCTGCTCATAGTTACCATTCAGTTCATTCATTTGAGTAGATTAATCCACTCATTATGTTATAGCCCCCTAATCTGATCATTTCACCCCTCAATATTCCTGCATTGTCTCACACATTAGATTTTGGGGGATACCACATATCCAAATCACAACAACCAGACTGGCCTCAAATTTAGCAATCCTCCTGCATCAGCCTCCTGAGTAGCTGGGATTATAGGCATTCTCCACAGCATCAGACCCTAACTCACCTTCCGTATTTTTTTGTGAGGTTACCACTGCCATAGTTTTAAAGATGGGACAGAGATTAGGGTAAGGAACAATGATAACACTCTTCACTAGACTTTATAAAGCACTGTTGTAAAGGTTGAACATGTAGTATAAGAATAGGGGAAAAGAGGATTTTTTAAAAGAATGAACCACATAGCATATTATATTAAAATTATGTTCCTAGTAAATATTAAACTGATATAAATTATTTGAAAGGAAAGTTTAGGTGCAAGTGTTTTAGGAGGAAAAAGTTGTTTATGACACAAATTTTCAAGCATTTTATTTCTACACTTACTAAAAGGGATTTACTTATATTCAGGTCCATTTTAAAATTAATCCAGTTAAATCCAGAAGTTACTACTAAAATGCCACAAACTGGCCCTGCAGATTGAGATTTCATTGCACTCTTTTAACTGGTTCCTTGAAAATTAATAGTGTAGCTCTAAGTCATAAAAACAAAATATATGCAAATAAATATTAATTATGTTTACTTTTCCTAGCCTAGAAAATCAAACTACTCCTTAAAATCTCCTGGAATAAGACCTAATTCAGGGCAGCTTGGCTCTACCTCAGGCACTGTACGAAGTCATCCAGCAACATTAGAAAGAGAAACTTATAAGAGTAGCCTTTAGTCAGGTTGCTGAAACTGAGCTTGAATCAATGGTGTCAACACCAACCTCTCCAAATACTCCAGTGTCTGCTTCTTCAGAATGTAGCTCCTGTGGTAAGTATTTGATACAAACCATTTGGGTTTGGAATTTATTATTCAGATAATTCTTCTCATCATTTTAATGAAGAAACTATAGAATCCTCTGCAAACAAATTAGTGTGAAAGAGGCATCTAAATAGTGATTATCACATTTGTGCATTATTTAAGCATGTTATTTTCTAATTTATTCATTCAAAAAGATTTATTTAGTACTTTTGGGGCCCCACTTCCATTTGGAAGGGAGCAACAGGCAGTGAATAAGAAAATAAGTACGTAAATTCAGTGAGGAAAATTGAAAGGGAATGTGATAGAGAGGGAACCATTTAAGCTAAAAAAGAAAAACGCATTCTAGGTACAAGGAATACTTGGTTTAATTTTAAAAAAATACTGACACATTGAAAGATGGTGATAAAATTCTGTGCTATGAGCCAGGCGTGGTGATGCATGCCTGTAATCCCAGCAGCTTGGGAGGTTGAGGCAGGGGGATCATGAATTCTAAGCCAGACTCAGCAAAAGCAAGGTGCTAAGCAACTCAGTAAGACCCTGTCTCTAAATAAAATACAAAATATGACTGGGGATGGGACTCAGTGGTTGAGTGCCCCTGAGTTTAATCCCTGGTACCCACCCCCAGAAATTCTGTGCTATGTGTATATTATGTATTACCTTATGCTGACATTTAAAAAATAAAACCATGCATGTTACCTACCATTTCAAATTAATTTTTCTCATTCCAATAGGTAGCAAAAGCAGGACTATAACTATGACCCTAAGTTGAATCTAATGAAATGACTAGAATAATAATAAACAGGTTAACCAAATTTGTATTTGAACACATTTGGGCCTAGCAACATGGAAAGAATAAAACAACATTCCTCTCTCCCTCCCCTCTCCCTTTCACCCTATCCCTCTTTCCTTCTTTATTTCTTTATTTCTGTGGTAATAGAGATGGAACCCAGGGCCCTATACATTCTAGACAAACCCTTTACTGCTGAGCTGTATTCCCAATCTGAAATATTTTTTATAAATAAATTGAATTGTTTGCTTATAGCTGTTTAAAGTTTGTTACAGTTTTAAAAATCATTTTATAACCTGTCTGTTCAAGGGACTGTGGGACATTGAACAAATTATTTACCACCTTCAAACATTTTAGGGATCAAATGAAATAAATATGTAGAACACCTATGATGTTGCTTAGCATAGAATGAACACTTATGTCAAATTTGTTGCCTGTCTTCTCCACCCTTTCCAATTCATTTTCCTGTAGGAATAATACACAGTCAGCACTTTATATATGTGGCTTCCATACTCATGGATTCCGTCAGCCACATAATGAAAATGCAGTTATGCCTAAGGTGTTTGCATTTGTACTGAACACATATGGACTTTATTCATTGTCATCATTGCCTAAATAAAACAGTGTAACTATTTACATAATATTTCTATAGTAGTAGGTATTACAAGTAATCTAGAGTTGGACATGGAGACAAACACCTGTAATCCCTGATCCCCAGGAGGCTGAGGCAGGAGGATTGCAAATTCAAGGTCAGCCTGTACAATTTAGTAATACCCTGTCTCAGAATTAAAAAAAAAACAAAAACTGGGGTGTAGCTTAGTGGTATTGCACTTGTCCAGCATGTGCAAGGCCCTGGGTGCAATCCCTAGTACCCCACCCCAAAAAATAAATAAGTAAAAATAATCTAGAAAGGATTTAAAGTTGCAGGATATATGTAGGTTATATGCAAATACATTGTAATACATTGCATTTTATAACATTATTATGCATTGTGAGAGACTTAAGTATCTGTGGAGTGGGTTATCCTGGAACCAGTCCCAGATTCCAAGGGATGACTATACTAAATGTTCTAAATGATTACTACGTTCCCAGGCTAGCCTTGGATGATTTATTTCTTCACATTTTACTTAAAGCAATATTTTAAGGAAAGTATTATTCTATCAATCTAAATTATTTCATAATTTATTATCTAAATGCTGTTAACTTTCTGTGGTCATTCATTTAAGACAAAAATAACCCAAAATGGAACACAGCAGCTTTGGAAATAATTTTCTCAGTCTGGAGAATATCTGCTAGTTATTCTAACATAGTAAAATGTATATAATTTAGACAGTAGCAGGAATTCCTGTATTATGAGAAAAGTTGAGTCTTTTCAGTGGCTCTGGGTCAGAGGCTAGCAACCAATGCAAACTGGTTAAACACTTAAAATGAAATTAACAGAAGTTCCCTACCCCATGTCTCCTCACCCCTTTTCTTGTTCCCCATTGATACTTCCTCATTTATAAATGACATTTTTATATTGCTCCCTCTTTTGAATCATTAATTTAAATAATGTTTACTGATTTTGTTTTATAATAATGAGGATTCCATGTTCTACCTTGCCTATACTTATCACATTTGGGGCAAATATTACTCACTAATTAGATCAAATGGTGTTTATTATATTTCCTTTTCCTGAAGTTTAAGAGTTTCCTCATTAAAGCATATATTTGTTTCTTTAAGATATATTGCTTGGTCTTCCCCTGACCTTTTATAGCAAATTTTTATGAGAGAAGGTCAATTAGAAAATCTGTCAGGGTTTTTTCTTCCCCTCCCCTCCCCTCCCTTTCTCCTCTTCCACCTGGAAACCACCTTCCTGGCATTCTCCAGTTTGGACTGGTTGCTGTCTTAGACTCTGACCCAGCCATCATCTTAGAACTCTCTTTATCATCCTAGAAATTCATATCAACTCCCTCCTGTGTTGAATTTTTATTTTTTAGATCTCTTTCTTGATATGTTCCCTCATTTTGGTAGGGGTACATACTTTTATGGCTACCTGTGAAAGTATACCAAAGAATATAAATATTTAAGTTCTTATAAATCTGGAAGTATATTATACATTCAACTATTAATAGTGTGCTTAACTATAGAATTTAAATCATTTTTATTTACTGTATTCTAGCTTTCATAATTGCTATTAAGAATTCTAATACCATATTAATGCGTTCACATATTTAATGCATTTTTTTTCCTTTTTTTTGGTTATACTGGAGATGGAACTATGGGCACTACCTATGAATTACATTCCCAGCCGTTTTTATTTTTTATTTTAAGATAGGGTTTTTAAAATTTTGAAATAGTTGCCCTGGCTAGCATTGAACTTGGGATTCTTCTACCTCAGACTCTCTAGTATCTGGGATTATAGGCATGTGCCTCTGTGCCATCCAGCTCAGTGCATATTTCTTTTTTTAAATTTATTTTTATTGTAAACAAATGGGATACATCTTGTTTCTGTGTACATGAAGCAGAGGCATACCATTTGTGTAATCATACATTTACATAGGGTAATAGTTTTTGATTCATTCTGTTATTTTTTCCTTCCCCCACCCTGTCCACCCCTCTTTTCCCTTTATACAGTCCCTCCTTCCTCCATTCATGCCCCCCTCCCACTACCCATTATGGGTCATCATCTGCTTATCAGCGAGATCATTTGTCCTTTGGTTTTTTGAGATTGGCTTATCTCACCCATTTGCCTACAAATGCCATAACTTTATTATTCTTTATGACTAATATTCCATTATATATATGTGTATATATATATATACACACACACACCACAGTTTCTTTATCCATTCATCAATTGAAGGGCATCTAGGTTGGTTCCACAATCTGGCTATTGTGAATTGATCAGCTATGAACATTGATGTGGTTGTATTTCTGTAGTATGCTGATTTTAAGTCCTTTGGGTATAGGCCAAGAAGTGGGATAGCCAGGTCAAATGGTGGTTCCATTCCATGTTTTCTAAGGAATCTCCACACTGCTTTCCAGAGTGGCTGCACTAATTTGCAACCTCACCAGCAATGTATGAGTGTACCTTTTTACCCACTTACCTTGCAACCTATGTTTGCTTGTCTTCTTGATAATCGTCATTCTAACTGGGGTGAGATGGAATTTTAGGGTAGTTTTGATTTGCATTTCTCTTATTACTAGAGATGTTGAACATTTTTTCATATATCTATTGATTGCTTTTGTGAAGTATCTGTTCATCTCCTTAGTCCATTTGTTGATTGGGTTATTTGTATTATTGGTGTAGAGTTTTTTGAGTTTTTTATATATTCTGGAAATTAGTGCTGTATCTGAAGTATGAGTGGCAAATATTTTCCCCCACTCTATAGGCTCTCTCTTAGCATTGCTGATAGTTTCCTTTGCTGAGAGAAAGCTTTTTAGTTTGAATCTATCCCAGTTATTGATTCTTGCTTTTATTTCTTGAGCTATGGGAATCCTGTTAAGGAAGTCTGATCTTAAGCCGACATGTTGAAGATTTGGACCTACTTTTTCTTCTATAAGATGGAGGGTCTCTGGTCTGATTCCCAGGTCCTTGATCCATTTTGAGTTGAGTTTTGTGCAGGGTGAGAGATAGAGGTTTAGTTTCATTCTGTTGCATATGGATATCCAGTTTTCCCAGCACCATTTGTTGAAGAGTCTATCGTTTCTTGATTGCATGTTTTTGGCAACTTTGTCTAGTATGAGAAAATTGTATTTATTTGAGTTTGAGTCCGTGTCCTCTATTCTGTACCATTTATCCATCTGTCTGTTTTGGTGCCAATACCATGCCGTTTTTGTTACTATTGCTTTGTAGTGTAGTTAAAATTCTGGTATTGTGATACCCCTGCTTCACTCTTCCTGCTAAGGATTGCTTTAGTTATTCTGGGTTTCTTATTCTTCCAGATGAATTTCATGACTACTTGCTCTATTTCTGTGAAGTATGTCATTGGGATTTTAATTGGAATTGCATTGAATCTGTATATCACTTCTGGTAGTATGGCCATTTTGACAGTATTAATTCTGCCTATCTAAGAACATGGGAGATCTTTACATCTTCTAAGGTTTTCTTTAGAGTTCTGTAGTTCTCATTGTAGAGGTCTTTCACCTCTTTTGTTATATTGATTCCCAAGTATTTTATTTTTTTGAGGCTATTGTGAACGGGGTAGGTTTCCTAACTTTTCTTTCAAAGATTCATCACTTATGTATAAAAATGCATTTGATTTGTGAGCATTGATCTTATATTCTGCTACTTTACTGAATTCACTTATGAGTTCTAAAAGTTTTCTGGTGGAATTTTCCGGTTCGTCTAAATATATAATCATGCCATCAGCAAATAGGGATAGTTTGAGTTCTTGTTTTCCTATTCATATCCCTTTAATTTCCTTGTTCTGTCTAATTGCTCTGGCTAGAGTTTCAAGGACAATGTTGAATAGAAGTGGTGAAAGAGGCCAACCCTGCTTTGTTCCAGTTTTTATGGGGAATGCTCTCAGTTTTTCACCATTTAGAATGATAACAGCCATGGGCTTAGCATAGATGGCCTTTAAAATGTTAAGGAATATTCCCACTATCCCTATTTTGTCTAGTGTTTTGAGCATGAAGGGATGCTGTATTATATCAAATACTTTTTCTGCATCTACAGAAATAATGTAATTCTTGACTTTAAGTCTGTTGATATATGGTGAATGACATTTATTGATTTCTGTATGTTGGACCAACCTTGCATCCCTGGGATAAAACCCACTTGATCGTGGTGCACTATCTTTTTAATATATTTTTGTATGCAATTTGCTAAGATTTTGTTGAGAATTCTTTCATCAGTATTCATTAAGGATATTAGTCTGAAATTTTCTTTCCTTGATGTGTCTTTGTCTGGTTTAGGTATCAGGGTGATATTGGCTTCATAGCCATGAGTTTGGGAGGGTTCCCTCCTCTTCTATTTCATGCAATACTTTGAGAAGTATTGGAATGAGCTCTTCTATAAAGGTTTTGTAGAACTCGGCTGAGAACCCATGTGGTCCCGGACTTTTCTTTGTTGGTAGGCTTTTGATGACTTCTTCTATTTCATTACTTGAAATTGATTCATTTAAGTTGTTTATGTCCTCCTGGTTCAGTTTAGGTAATTCATATGACTCTAGAAACCTTTTGATATCTTCGAGATTTTCTATTTTGTTGGAGTATGGATTTTCAAAATAGCTTCTAATTATGTTTTGTATTTCACTTATGTCTGTAGTGATATTTCCTTGTTCATTCCAAATTTTACTAATTTGAGTTTTCTCTCTTCTCTTTGTTATTGTGGCTAAGGGTTTATTAATTTTGTTTATTTTTTCAAAGAACCAACTATTTATTTTGTTAATATTTTCTATTGTTTCTTTTGTTTCAATTTTATTGATTTCAGCTCTGATTTTAACTATTCCCTATCTTCTACTACTTTTGGTGTTGCTCTGTTCTTCTTTTTCTAGGACTTTGAGCTATAGTGTTAGGTCATTTATTTGTTGATTTTTTTCTTCCTTTACTGAATGCGCTCTATGAAATAAATCTTCCTCTATGTACTGCTTTCATAGTGTCCCAGAGATTTTGGTATGATGTATCTTTGTTCTCATTTCCCTCTAAGAATTTTTTAATTTCCCTCCTGATGTCTTCTGTTATCCATTCATCATACAATAGCATATTATTTAATCTCCAGGTGTTGGAGTAGTTTCTGTTTTTTATTCTGTCACTTGTTTCTAATTTTAATCCATTATGATCTGATAGAATACAAAGTAGTATCTCTGTCTTTTTGTATTTGCTAAGAGTAGCTTTGTGGCATAAAATATGGTCTATTTTAGAGAAGGATCCATGTGCTGCTGAGAAGAAAGTGTATTCGCTCTTTGTTGGATGATTTATTCTATATATGTCTGTTAAGTCTAAATTATTGATTGTGTTATTCAGATCTGTGGTTTCTTTTTTCAATTTATGTTTGGAGGGTCTGTCCTGTGGTCAGAGAGGTTAATACTAGGTTAAAATCATCTAGTAGTATTGTGTTGTTATCTATTTGATTTCTGGAATTGAGAAGGATTTGTTTGACGTACATGGATGAGCCACTGTTTGTGGCATAGGTATTTATGATTGTTATGTTTTGCTAATTTATGCTTCCCTTAAGCAGTATGAAATGTCCTTCTTTATCCCTTCTGACTAACTTTGGCTTGAAGTCCAAGTCCACATTATCTGATATGAGGATGGATACTCCGGCTTTTTTGCTGAGTCCATGTGCATGGTATGTTTTTTCCCATCCTTTCACCTTTAGTCTGTGGATAACTCTATGAGATGAGTCTCTTGCAGGCAGCATATTGTTGGATCTTTCTTTTTAATCCAATCTGGCAATCTATGTTTTTTGATTGATGAGTTCAGGCCATTAACATTCAGGGTTATTATTGAGATATGATTTATATTCCCGGTCATTTGGCCCATTTTTGTTTCTCCTTTATTTGGCTGTTCCTTTAGGGTAGTTTCTTCCTTTGATGATTTACATTGTTGTTTTTCATCTCTTCCTCATGGATTATTTTGCTGAGACTGTTCTGTAATGCCAGCTTTCTTTTTGTAAATTCTTTTAGCTTTTTTTTTTATCATGGAAGGATTTTAGTTCATCGTCAAATCTGAAGGTAAGTTTTGCTGGGTATACGATTCTTGGTTGGTATCCATTTTCTTTCAGAGCTTGAGAAATTTTCCAGGCCCTTCTGGCTTTTAGGGTCTGGGTTGAAAAATCTGAAAATCAATTCTTATTGGTTTCCCCCTGAATGTAATTTGATTCTTTTCTCTCGCAGCCTTTAAAATTCTGCCTTTATTTTGTATGTTAGGTATTTTCATTATAATGTGCCTTGGAGTGTGTCTATTGTAATTTTGTATATTTGGAGTCCTATAAGCCTCTTGTATTTGATTTTCCATTTCATTCTTCAGATTTGGGAAATTTTCTGATATTATTTTATTGAATAGTTTGTTCATTCCTTTGGTTTGTTTCTCTGTGCCTTCCTCTATCTCAATAATTCTTAAATTTGGCCTTTTCATGATATCCCATAATTCTTGCAGATTCTGTTCATGATTTCTTACCATCTTCTCTGTTTGTTCAATTTTGTTTTCAAGATTAAATATTTTGTCTTCAATGTCTGAGGTTCTGTCTTCCAGGTGTTCTATCCTTGGTTATGCTTTCTATGGAGTTCTTAATTTGGTTTATTGTTTTCTTCATTTCAAGGATTTCTGTCTGGTTTTTTTTTCAGTATCTCTAACTCTTCATTGAAATGATCTTTTGCTTCCCCACATTTGCTCTTTTAACTTTTGAGTGTTATGATCACTCAGAGCCTGCATTTGCTCTTTCATATCATCATTTGCTTCTCTGATCATTTTGATTATGTGCATTGTGGACTCCCTTTCTGACATTTCTTCTTCCCTGCTGTCATTGGATTTTATTGATGTAGCATCTAGGTTTGTTTGGGACATTTTCTTCCCTTGTTTTCTCATATTGCTCAGGTATCTACCCCTCTAGTAGTGAAACTCTGAGATATTGCAGATTTCCTCTGTTGACTTATATTTTCCCTGTAGATTTCCAATAACTCACCTCCTAGCCTTCAGTAGCCTGAAGTCTTGGAGGAACTTGATAATGCAGTGATACACAAGGAATCTGCCCATCTAGGGGTGGTGGCCTTCAGGTGGGGTATATTTCCTGCTGGTGGTCAGAGCCACCTCCACTTGTTGACCAATGGTCAGTCAAAAGGGGGACTAGACTGCGGGCTGGGGCATGGCTGGTCTGGGCCTGTGTCTTTGGTTCTACCACCCTGGTGGGAAAGCCTCGCCTGGTGGGGAAGACTCCCCCGTGGGGACCTCTCGCTGTGCAGTTCTCCAAGAAGTTCCCTTCCATCCAGAACTACCACCTGGGCTGGGCAGCCCTCCTCTGCGACATTTCCAAGGGTCTGGACCTACCTCCTGGGCCACAGAACCTCGCCCTGCAGTTGAGACTCTTGCTGGGCATCCCTCCTGTGTGATGTTCCCTGTGGCCCGGAACTACCACCTGGGCTGGGGACCCTGGCCCTGCGAGGGACTCTCTCTCTGAGCAGCCCTCTTCTACAATGTTCCCTGGGGACTGGACCTACTGCCCAGGCCTGGGACCCTTGCTCTGCACTGAAGCCTCTTGTTGGGTGGTCCTCCTCTACAATGTTCCCAGTTGTCTGGTTCATGGCTCCAGTGGGGGAGTCTCACTGGGCAACTCTACTCCACAAAGTTCCCTGCATTCCGGGACTACTGACCAGTCCAGGGAGCCTCACCCAGTGGGAGATACTCACCCAGCGGCTCTGAGTTGGTCCTGAGTCTCTCAATACCTCCTCTTCTTGAATCCTGAGTCCTGTCAAAGGGCCTCCAGTGTCTTGTAGGTGTCTCAGGAAGGGAGCTGCCCTTCAAATGATGATGGCCATGCCCTCAGGAATAATTCAAAATGCCTGCACCAGTCTCCACAAAGCTGGGGAGCCCCAGCGAGGGTGCGCTGAGTCAGCACAGAGGCAAGTGCAGTGTCCCTCAGCAGTAGCGGGACAGGCAGGCATGCAGGCTCAGCGATGGCATCCGACCTCAGCGTGGGAGTCGGCAGGGCCAGCCCATTCATATTATTTTTAAAAAATTAAAATAAAATCAGGCAGATCTGTTTATAAAAGAAAAATGCACCCAATTAAGTAGATTTCATTTTTGTTTCCTTTGTTTTGTGCTTCCTTTACATGGTGCAACAATCACATTTTATGAAGTTGCATCTGTGGCAGTTTTTAACCTGTAGAACTGTATCTCATCCATGTTGCAGCACCTGCACTTTTTATAAATGTGACCAAACTTAAAAATGTTTTATGCCTTTAGGTATCCAGTTTTTGTTTGTGGTACTTGGGATTGAACCCAGAAGAACTGAGCTACATCCCAGGTTTTTTTTATTTTATTTTTTTGAGACAGGGTCTCACCAAGTTGCTCAGGCTTGACTTTGAACTTGTGATCCTCCTGCCTCAGTTGCCCAAGTCATTGGGATTACAGGCATGTATCAACACACCCAGCTATAGGAGTCACTTTTAACTGAAGTATTGTGAAGTTATAAAAGGATAATTTTTTGAGGAATAAAAATTTTGGTTTCCGGGCTGGGGAGATAACTCAGCTGATAGAGTGCTTGCCTCACAAGCACAAGGCCCTGAGTTCAATCCCCAGTACCACAAAAAAAAAAAAAAAAAAAAAAAATTTGGTTTCCTAAACAAAGACGTTTTTGGATTTTTTGTTTGCAAAGAATCATTTCTTTAAATTGACAGTAATTACATACCCATGAAATTTACCCTTTTAAAGTACACAATTCAGTGGAAATATATTTACACAGTTGCATAAACCATCACCACTGTGTAATTTTAAATGTTTTCATGTTTGTTTTTTTTCAAAGTCATCTTTTCTATTTTTAATTTTTATTTTATTTGTTCTAATTAGTTGTACATGACAGTAAAATGTTTTCATTTTAAACAAAAAGTTTTCATCACCCTCAAAAGAAACTCCATACAATTATCAGTTACTTATTTATCCCTATCTCCAGCCCCTGGAAGTCGCTAACCTCTGTTTCTATGTACTTGCCTAATCTGCTCGTGTCATATGAATTAATCACATATTATATGGCCTCTTATGTCTAGCATCTTTCACTCAGCACAGTATTTACAAGGTTCATCCATATTGTGGCATGCTTTTACTCTCCTTATGTCTGAATAATATTTCTTTTTATGAATATGTACATCTTACCCATCCATTCATCAGTCAGCAGCATTTTACTTGTTCATTCTTTAGCTGTAATGAGTGATTTTTCTGTGAAATCACATCAGGGCAGGCGAGTACTGCAGAGAGCTTACTGAAGGGTACCAGTTGAGGGAACTTGTTTTATCACAAACTATCAGGGAAGCCTTGGGAGAATTTCCTTCTTGGAGGATTAGTGTTTGGGAATGAGGTTTAGTCCTCTGGGCTCTCCCAACAGGGAAGGGAACAGTGCATCTGCACTCAGAAACCATAGGAAGGATGGCTGAAGCAATAACTCAAAATTCAAGATGATTGTAAGAAGGGAAGAACCAACATTTTCTCCTCCAGTTGGATTTATCCAGATTAACTCAGTTGTTTTATTCCAGGGCATGGAGGCAGAATTGTAGGAGTGATGTGGGAACTGTGTCATAGAAGGATAGATGTATGTACTCTTCCAGCCTGAGGACTGATCCAGTATTAAGTCATGAGCTGTGGGCTAGAAGGCTTCTATGGCAATCAGGCAGGGGTGGGTAACTGCAGCAAATGAATGAGGTATGATGCCATTAGCTGGGGGTCATCTAGCATATAGCTTAACTGTCCAGTCTCAAGACATTGCTAGTGACTGGGGAAACAGCTCAAAAACAAGCAAGAGGGGCAAGTGGGGGATGACACTGTGCATGTTGGAACTCATAAACCACTTTGAGTGCTGTTGGAGGCTATTAGGGAAAGGGCTCCAACCCCACAGTAAGTCATTGTTTCTCAAACCAGGTTGCATGAGAGATCATGCATCGAAAGCCACAAAATCCATACTCAACCCTCATCCCAGTCCAACAAAGTTAGAGGTGTGGTATTGTTACTAAAGAACTCTGGGTAGTTTTAATATTTATCCTAAATTAAGCCATGGCAATAAGGAAACTTCTTTTAGCATGTATTTCCCAAGGGGAAGACAGCAGAGAGAGGGGAAGAATATAAAATGAAATTATCAGCAGTTAGAATGGGCATATGTTGCATAAAGAGGAAAAAACTTGTTTGTATAATCTTCTAAGAAATAAGAGATTTTAAAATAAACAGGACTGAGCTTTGGAAGTTGGAATAGACTACTAAATACCTAAAAGTTTAGAGAATTTAGCCAAGAAGATAAAGGTGATGCTACTCAAGAGGAAAGGGCGATGCAACAGTTTGGAAAAAGAAAATTGTCACTGGTTTATTCTCCAATGACTTGAGTGTTTGCTCTCTATTAGCTTAACTTTAGAGATCTTTGAGGTTGTATAGCTTTGCATCTTAACCTGCTGCAGTTCCAACCAAACATCTATGGATCATGTAGGTGGATTTAGAAGTGAAGTTAGGTTAATTTAAGAAGTATTGATAATCCATAATGGTAGTGTTTTTTTTTTATATCACAAACCTTTTCAATTATTTTTACCCCTTTCCTGAAAATTTCCTTGTTAAATGATGTTACTTACATATTAACTTAGATTTTGAATATTGAAGAGTGTGGGTCATAGAAATATGACTGTTGTTCTGAAGGTTCCCTGTAGATGGCATTACTTCTCTTTAACAGTTTATAGGAAGGCAGTTGTAAAAATAGAATCTATTTTGAATTAATCACACTTGGATTTTTAAGGTGAACTAAACTTGTTATTTTAATAACCCTATTATGAGCTCATTTCAGAAGATAACATGATATAAATAAAACTGTATCACTTATAAAATTCTATTTGGTTTATTTCTCCATTTCTTTTTTTAAAATATTTTTAGTTGTAGATGGACACACTATCTTTATTTATTTTTAAATATTTGGCTGAGGATCTAATCGAGTCCCTCACACATGTTAGCTCTACAACTGAACTACAACCCCAGGCCATGTTTTAGTTTCATTTTGATGTTTTGAATGTCTTTTATAAAGCTACATAAATTGCAATTTATTGAACATTTTATCTGCCACTGATACATTCTGTAAGAGGGATAAAGACAATTAAGAGGCTAAATTAGGTGCTAGGGTTGTGGCTCAGAGGTAGAGTGCTTGGTGAAGCACTGGGTTTGATCCCTAGCACCACATAAAATAAACAAATAAAATGAAGGTATTGTGTCCATCTACATCTAAAAAAATATCAAGAAGCTAAATTAGTTCTCAAATTGAATTTGCATACAAATCACATTGGGGACTTATTAAAAATGTAGATCAATACATTTTCCAGCCAGAGATTTTGAATCTACAGATCTGTACTCTAGGGCCCAGAAATCTATCTTTAAATTAGCATCATCAGTGATTGAGAAGCAGATGGTCTGCAGATTTTATTTCAGAGACATTGTCTTACCTCAGTTATGTTTGACAGAAACATGTCATAGTTTACTCAGTAGTCATTGGGACAGATTCAGCTTAAGTGACAGATTAAGAAAAGAAATGCTAGTCACTATGTGGTGACTGGAAGTTTTCACAGAAAAGATATAGTTAAATTTTGGAGTCTTATCTTGATGTTCTATGCAAATGCTTTACTACTTAGACTTTTATTTGCTTTGAATATCAATGACATAAATGATTTTGAAAATGTAGCATATGGAGTAGGAGACAGAAATTTTAGCAAAGTTGTTAGCCAGGTCTGTCTTAATTCCATTTTATTAACAGCACTTATTTGTCGGGGTTCCCGGGACCCCCAGCCTTGAGCACGGTCAAGATGGCACCTGGCGCTGAGCCAAAAGCGGCCAGCTATACAGTAAACAACCAGCGAATTCCAATGATTGGCTAGTTAACGATGTGATTAGAGCATGCCCCCCTCGTGTACCTATTCTATGCCTGCAGCTGTCCGCGTGTTTACCTTGTGTGCTCTCCCCTGATTGGTTGAAGTGTATATAAGCTTGGTGGGTGGGGGAGTAAGCAGCGGCTGAAGCTGAAGCTGGGAGTAAGAAGAAGCTGAGAGAAGAAGAAGCTGAGAGTAGGAGAAGAAGCGAGGAAGAAGAGTGCGAGCAAGGGCGAGAGCCGAGTGGGAGAAGCGGAGCGGCCGAAGTAGGTGTGAGCCAAGCGGGAGGAGCGGAGCGACCGGAGCAGGCAAGAGTTAAGCAGAGGGAAAGAGAGCGAGAGAAAGAAAAGAGAGAAAGGGATTAGAAAAGAGGGAAAGAAAGGAAGACTGTGCACAATAAACTTCCAAAGCTTCAGACGTTTGTCGTGTCTCTCTCTGCGGCCAGAGGGAACGCGATACTTATTAAAATGCCTAATGCACAGTAGTTGATTAATGATAGGAGCAGTAGCTGTCATTGAGCTCTTATATGGACTAAGTACTCTAATCTTCATTTTATACATCAAAAGGCAGAGCTTGTAAATGATAGAGCCAGGATTCCATTTGTCAGTTGGGGTTCAGATTCTTTTGTCTTTATCATTAATCCATACTGCCTCTTTGCTGAATGGTAATACTATCTACATAGCATAGAACTACAGTTTTTAAGACTCATTCACTTGCACAATTGCATTCGTCTTTAGTCTCCTAAGTAATGATATATATTTTAGGACATATTATTCCCTTTTGTGTGTGGGAAAAAACCTAAATTTTAGGTAGACTGAATGACTTGATGAAAGTCATATATTTAGTAAATGTGAAGACTGTGGTTATAAACTAGGGATAAAATTAGCATAATAAAGTAAAGCAGCCACATCAGTGTTTATAGCAGCTCAATTCACAAGAGCTAGATTTTGGAACCAACCTAGATGCCCTTCAACATATGAATAGATTAAGAAACTATGGTATGTGTACACAATGGAATATTATTCATCCATAAAGAAGAATAATATTATGGCATTTGCAGATAAATGGATGGGGAATAGCATGCTAAGTGAAATAAGCAAAACCAAAAAAACAAAGGCCGAATGTTTTCCCTGATAAGTGGATGATGATACATAATGGGGTTGGGGGCTGGAGAGTAAGAGAAGAATGGAGGAACATTAGATTATGTAGAGGAAAATGAGGGGGAGGAAGGGGCAGGGGTATGAAAGATAGTGGAATGAGACAGACATCATTACCCTGTATACATGTATGATTACATGAATTGTATGAATCTACATTGTGTACAACTATAGAAATGAAAATTTGTACCCCATTTGTGTACAATGAATCAAAATGCAGTCTGTAAAAATTAAAAAAAAATTATAACAGAAAAAACCTAGGGGTTTTCCCCCTAGTATATTTTCTATAGCATGATACTGTGGAATATTTTTATGAAAGAATGGGCTGGGCTGTGAGGCTAGAAGAGAAAACAGGCCCTCACAGAAGCCATGGGTCTATGATGAGAAAACAGTCATGATAGCTTAAAAAAGAAGATGGTGAACTCACCTAATCATTCTAGGTAAGGAAATATTTTTGAACAATTTTGACAGAAAAAAGGCAGGGAGTTAAGGTAGACACTCTATAATTAGAAAATATTACTTTTCCCAAGAAAAGAGCAAGTAAGATATCTGCAGTCTGTGCAGGAGAGTTAAAATTCAGACAAAGACCTTGTTGGACCATGGAACAGGTATCATTTTTTAATGAGTGGCCAGAGGACTGTTAGGTCTTGCCAGGACCTTGGAAGATACAAAGGAGAAAAACAAATTGGCTATTCACCAGAGTTTGGAAGTGGTGTTTAGGTTCACACTCAGAGACATACTGGGAAGCAGGTCTGAAGATAGAACTAAGAATCTCACCACCAGTACCTAAATATACATTTAAGAAGTCTTTTTTTTTAATTTATATTTATTGTAAACAAATGGGATACATCTTGTTTCTCTGTACATGAAGTAGAGGCATACCATATGTGTAATCATACATTTACCTAGGGTAATAGTTTTTGAATCATTCTGTTATTTTTTCTTCCCCCCCATGCCTCTTTTCCCTCCATACAGTCCTGCATTCCTCCATTCTTGCCCCCCTCCCACCCCCCATTATGTGTCATCATCCGCTTATCAGCGTGATCATTCGTCCATTGGTTTTTTGAAATTGGCATATCTCAGCATGATATTCTCCCATTTCATCCATTTGCCTGCAAATGCCATAATTTTATTATTCTTTATGGATGAGTAATATTCCATTTGTGTGTGTGTGTGTGTGTGTGTGTGTGTGGGTGTGTGTGTGTGTTTACATACATATACACCACAGTTTCTTTATCCATTCATCAATTGAAGTACATCTATGTTGGTTCCACAATCTGGCTATTGTGAATTGAGCAGCTATGAACATTGATGTGGCTGTACCTCTGTAGTATGCTGATTTTAAGTCCTTTGGGTGTAGGCCAAGGACTGGGATAACTGGGTCAAATGGTGGTTCCATTCCAAGTTTTCTAAGGAATCTCCACACTGCTTTCCAGAGTGGCTGCACTAATTTACAACCCCACCAGAAATGTATGAGTGTACCTTTTCCCCCACATCCTCATCAACATCTATTGTTGTTTGTCTTCTTGATAATCGCCATTCTAATTGGGGTGAGATGGAATCTTAGGGTAGTTTTGATTTGCATTTCTCTTATTACTAGAGATGTTGAACACTTTTTCATATATCTGTTGATTGCTTGTACATCTTCTTCTGTGAAATGTCTGTTTATTTCCTTAGCCCATTTGTTGATTGGGTTATTTGCATTCTTGGCGTAGAACTTTTTGACTGCTTTATAGATTCTGGAAATTAGTGCTCTATCTGAAGTATGAGTGGCAAAAATTTTCTCCCACCCTGTAGGCTCTCTCTTCACATTGCTGATAGGTTGCTTTGCTGAGAGAAAGCTTTTTAGTTTGAATCTATCCCAGTTATTGATTCTTGCTTTTATTTCTTGTGCTATGGGTGTCCTGTTAAGGAAGTCTGATCCTAAGCCAACAAGTTGAAGATTTTGGGCATACTTTTTCTTCTATAAAATGAAGGGTCTCTGGTCTGATTCTGAGGTCCTTGATCCATTTTGAGTTGAGTTTTGTGCAGGGAGAGAGATAGAGGTTTAGTTTCATTCTGTTGCATATGGATTTCCAGTTTTCCCAGCACCATTTGTTGAAGAGGCTATCTTTTCTCCATTGCATATTTTTGGCACCTTTGTCTAGTATGAGAAAATTGTATTTATTTGGGTTTGTGTCTGTGTCCTCTATTCTGTTCCATTAATCTACCTGTCTATTTTGGTGCCAATACCATGCCATTTTTGTTACTATTGCTTTGTAGTAGAGTTGAAGTTCTGGTATTGTGATACTCCCTGCTTCACTCTTCCTGCTAAGGATTACTATTCTGGGTTTCTTATTCTTCCAGATGAATTTCATGATTGCTTGCTCTATTTCTGTAAAGTACATCATTGGGATTTTAATTGGAATTGCATTGAATCTGTATAGCACTTTTGGTAGTATGGCCATTTTGACAGTATTAATTCTGCCTATCCAAGAACATGGGAAATCTTTCCATCTTCTAAGGTTTTCTTTAATTTGTTTCTTTAGTGTTCTGTAGTTCTCATTGTAGAGGTCTTTCACCTCTTTTGTTAGATTGATTCCAAAGTATTTTATTTTTTTTTGAAGATATTGTGAATGGGGTAGTTTTCCTAACTTCTCTTTCTGAAGATTCATGACTTATGTATAAAAATGCAATAGATTTATGAGCATTGATCTTATATCTTGCTACTTTACTGAATTCAATTATGAGTTCTAAAAGTTTTCTGGTGGAATTTCCTGCTTCCTCTGACGATATAATCATGTCATAGCAAATAGAAATAGTTTGAATTCTTCTTTTCCTATTTATATCCTTTTAATTTCCTTGGTTTGTCTAATTGCTCTGGCTAGAGTTTCAAGGACAATGTTGAATAGAAGTGGTAAAAGAGGGCATCTCTGCCTTGTTCCAATTTTTAGGGGGAATGCTCTGTTTTTCACCATTTAGAATGATATTGGCCATGGGCTTAACATAGATTGCCTTTACAATGTTAAGGAATGTTCCCACTATCCCTATTTTTTCTAGTGTTTTGAGCATGAAGGGATGCTGTATTTTATCAAATGATTTTTCTGCATCTATTGAAATCATCATGTGATTCTTGACTTTAAGTCTGTTGATATGGTGAATGACATTTATTGATTTCTGGATGTTGAACCAACCTTGCACCCCTGGGATAAAACCCACTTGATAGTGGTACACTATCTTTTAAATATATTTTTGTATGTAATTTGCTAAAAATTTGTTGAGAATTTTTGCATCAAAGTTCATTAAGGATATTGGTCTGAAATTTTCTTTCCTCGATGTATCTCTGTCTGGTTTAGGTATCAGTGTGATATTGGCTTCATAGCCACTAGTTTGGAAGGGTTTCCTCCTTTTCTATTTCATGGAATACTTTGAAAAGTATTGGAATGAGCTCTTTTTTAAAGGTTTTATAGAACTCGGCTGAGAACCCATGTAATCCCGGACTTTTCTTTTTGGTAGGATTTTGATGACTTCTTCTGTTTTGTTACTTAATATTGATCTATTTAAATTGTGTATGTTCTCCTGGTTCAGTTTAGGTAATTCATATGATTCTAGAAACCTTTGATGTCTCCAGATTTTGTATTTTGTTGGAGTATAGATTTTCAAAATAGCTTCTAATTATGTTTTGTATTTCACTCGTGTCCATAGTGATATTTCCTTGTTCATTCCAAATTTTAGTAATTTGAGTTTTCTCTCTCCTTCTCTTTGTTATTGGGGCTAAGGGTTTATCAATTTTGTTTATTTTTTCAATGAACCAACTATTTACTTTGTCAATTTTTTCAATTGTTTCTTTTGTTTCAATTTCATTGATTCCAGTTCTGATTTTAATTATTTCCCATCTTCTACTACTTTTGGTGTTGCTCTGTTCTTCTGTTTCAAGGGTTTTGAGTTGTAGTGTTTGTTTATTTGTTGATTTTCTTTCTTTGATTGAATGCGCTCCATGAAATAATTTTTTTCTAAGAACTGCTTTCTTAGTGTCCCATAAGAAGTCTTTACACAATTAATAGTCAACTCTTCAGAGATATTTTATTATTATTTTAATGTATTAGGAATCTGAGATACAGAGAGCATTGAGAACTTGCCAAAGACACCATAATTTACCTCTAGAATTTAAATTCAGCATTGGCTTCTTCCAGAGTCCACATGATGAGAACAGGAAAGTAGAATAACATGCCAAAACGTCTCACCAGAAGCCTATTTAGGATTAAGCTGGTGTTAAAAAATTAGTACGCTGTAAACTTAATCACTTTTGGACTAGAAAAGTAGGCAAAGAATGTCTTAATTAAGGGGATAATTAAGTGTTGGAAACAGTAGCCCAGAAAGTAGCCTTTCAATGCTGGACTAAAGTTTACTACCAGAAACAAACCAGAAGTGCATACATTTTGTTTGTTTGTTTTTGTTAATTAAGGTTGCTAAAACTTGGTATGTGACATGGAAATTTGAGTTTTCTACAGTTTACACAAAACAATGGTGGATTATTGCTTTAGAAGTATAACATTTGCACTTAAAGTGTCAGCTTTGCCTGACTAAAAGAAAGAAAAAAAAAAAAAGACAAAAGGGAAGTGAGCCTCACAATAAAAGGCATTTGAGGAAATTAATTTTTAGGTTTCTGGGGTTTTCTGAAGAGAGGTTAAAATCAACCTGGAGAATACTGTAGTTACCTTTTGATCTTCTTTCTTTTCTACTTGGCTATGGTCTGTTTTACTTAAAATTGGCTATTTAAATTTCCTTTTCTTTCTTACCTCAATTTCTTAATACCGTTTCCTCCTAAAAAAAAATGGAATTCCTATGAGGTTCTACATTTACTGTATACAGTTAGTATATGTATGGCATTTATTGTGACTCTCCTTCCCCCACATTTTTCTGATTAATTTTGCCTTCCCTGAATCTTTTATTCTAATGCATTTCTCATCTGTGTTGTGTGTGTGTGTGTGTGTGTGTGTGTGTGTGTGTGTAGTTAGCACCTGCTTACACCTTGTCTTGATGACTCCTGCATTATACCCTTGCTCCATTCTCACACTCATAACACTTGTATTACATTTCAAACCAGACTAGACTAAGCTAGAACCTGTGATTATTGGGTAAAAGATGAAAAAATAATTAGTTTTGGAGGATTTCTTCTTTTACATAAACATTCTTATGAAATATGTCTGTTTACAAAAGAATATAAAATATACATGGTTTTTAAAAAGAGTAATAATGTTCCCAACCTCACCAATTGAAGAAATAGAGCTTTATCAATATTTTCTCACTCTTCGTGTGAACTTTCTTAATGACAACCCCACCTCACCCTTGCAAATGTAGACACTTGAACAAAATTGGTTCCCTGATCATTTTTGTAGTTTTACTATAAATGAATATGTTGCATGGACCTCAAGAATGGAGGTAGAGCCAGTTGCACTGTCAAAGTGCAGCTTCAGCAGATGATGGGAAAAGGATTCAGACTGTGCAAATATCTGAGGAGAAGAGCTCTATTCAGGAAAGTTGGAGCACTTGTCACAGAGGAAACTGCTTCTGTCTTTATTGCACATAACACTGTCATTTATATGCTTAAAGTTAAGCTAGCCATACATCTTAAAGATCAAGCCTTGTATAACAGTTACTAGCCTATTTGGCAGATTATAGGTTGGTAACCAAAAGTAAAAAACTGCTGTGTGAACACAGAAGCTGACTGTTTCACAGATCCCAAAGAACTGTCTTACAGACCACAGAAGAACATCCTGTTCACAGAACATAGGGAAGGAGGATGGGGCTGAAAGGCACATGCCATGTCGATCTCCTTCCAGGGTACAGAGCAGAACCCTCATACCCGAGTGGTCTGTTTGGTGTGTCTGTCTCCTGAGAGAATGCCACATAGGCCTACCAGAGGACAGGGCCCAAATGAATATATATCCATAAATAACACATTAGTTTTATACTTTTAAGAAACTAATGTAAATAGACTCTAGAATAAGCATGTACTCCAAAAATACTTCGTTCATTCCACATCCTCACCCACACTTGGTGTTGTAATATGTGTCATGATACCTCATTATAGTTTCAACTTGCCTTTTACTGATTGCCACTGAGGTGTGAGATATGTTCATTTATTTATTGGTCATTCATATGTCCTTCTCTATACCATTGCCCTTTCCCATTTAAAATTAGGTTATCTTTTTCTTTTTGCTTTGTATGAGTTCTTTACAAAGTTTTGGGTAGAAGTGCTTTGTTGATAGTAATAACTCTTTTGCCATTTTGTGACATGACTTTTCTCTGTGTGATATATTTTAATAAACAAATACCTCAGGTTTAAAGGTAATCAGTATTTCCCCTTATGGTTGTACTTTTTCTTTTTTAAGAAATCTTCCCCTATTTCAAAGTTGTAAAATATCTTTTCTGGCTTTAAATTTTTTGCACTTCAGTGTTTTCAATGTTTTTATGATGGTTAAATGCACATAACATGAACTTTATTGTTTTAACCATCATCAGTGTACGGTATGGTGATATTAAGTGTACTCTTATTGTTATGTATCCATCATTAGTATCCTTCTCTTCAATTATTCCTCTTGACAACTTAAAACTCTGTACCTACTAAATAATAACTCCGCATCCTTTCTCCCCCAGCCCCCTACTAACCACCACTCTATTTTCTTTCTCTGTGAATCTTGATTCCTCTACGTTCTTTACTCAGAAGTGCAATGACACACTATTTATATTTTTGTGATTGACTTATTCACTTGGTTTATTGTCTTCAAGATTCACCCATGTTGTAGCAGACATCATAACTTATTTCCTTTTAAACTCTGAACAACATTCAATTGTATGTATGCATCACATTTTGCCTATCCATTCATCTGTTGATGGACACTTCAGTTCCACATTTTAGCTATTGTGAACAATGCTTTTGTGAAATGGGTGCACAGATATCTCTTTGAGACTCTGCTTTTAGGTATATGCCAAGAAGCACAATTGCTGGTCCTCAGCAATTCTATTTTAAACATTTAAAGAACTGTTACATTGTTATCTTCACAGCAAATGTACCATTTTACATTTTCACCAACAGTGCCCTTTGTTTCCAAATTTTCAACCTTCTTGCCAACACTTCAAAAAAATCTGAATGGGTATTACATGGCATCTCATTGTGTTTATTTTTTATTTTTAGAATATACATGACAATGTATTTTGATATTTTATACATACATGGAATATAACTTATTCTAATAAGGATCCCATTCTTGTGGTTGTACATGAGGTGGAGTTTCATGGTAGTATATTCATGTGTGAACAAAGGAAAGTTATGTCAGATTCATTCTACTGTCTTTCCTATTCCAGTCCCCCTTCCCTTTCCTTCATTCCTCTTTGTCTAATCCATTGAACCTCTATTTTTCCCCTCTGTGCCCTTTACTGTGTGATAAAATCCCAGAAAACCAAAGTCAAATGTTCTCTTTAACATGCAAATGCTAACACTCATTGTGGTTCTACTTGTATTTAATTTTCTAATTTCTATTAGTGTTTTTTATTGTTTTTGTTGTTTGGTTGGTTGAGTGTTGCTTAATTGACACCAATTTTCTAGTTTTTTTCTGTTTCTCATTTCTTTTCTTAGCTTTTCCTCCTTCCTATTCTTCTCCTCGTTCCTCTTCTCTTTCTCCTCTTTTTTCTCCTTTTTTTGTGCTGGGGATCAAACCCAGGGCTTTGCACTTGCCTAGCAAGCACTCACCTCTGAGCTACATCCCTAGCTTTTGTTCTCATTTTCTAGCTTTACCATGTTATGGGTAAAGAAGATACTTGGTATTATATCCATCTTATAAAATGCACTGAGATTTAATTTATGGCATAATATATGGCCTGTCCTGGAGAATGTCCAATGAGCTCTTGGAAGAATATATATTATATTGTCATATAGAGTGTTTGTATGTTTTTGTTAGATCTATTTTGTACATTGTGTTGTTTAAGCCCTCTGTTTTCTTGCTTACTTCCTATCTGCTTATTCTATCCATTATTGAGCTTGGGGTATTGAAGAATTCACCTATTATTGTGGAACAGTTTATTTCTCTTTTCTATTCTGTTAATTTTTGATGCACATACTTCAATGGCCTGCTATTAGGAATGCAGAAGTTTATAATTGTTATGTATTCTTACTACGTTCAGAAAGAATAATAATTTTTATTATAATAAAATATGTTTTATTAAATATGTCCTGATTTTGTTTCTTGTAATATTTTTGACTTAAAGACTATTTTGTCTAGAGGGTAAAACACTTGTCTAGCATATGTGAGGCCCTAGTTTTGATCCCCCCCCACTGAAAAAAATGTTTTTCTAAAATCATAGCCACTTCTGCTCTCTGTTGGTCACCATGTGGTACATAGAATATCTTTTTTCCACTCTTGTTTTCAATTTGTTTGTGTCTTTGGATCTAAAGTGAGTTTCCTGTAGATATCATATAATACAATCATTTTTTTTCCCTTTTTGTTTCTTTGTGTGTGTGTGTGTGTGTGTGTGTGTGTGTGTTTTCCATTCTTCCAATTCTGTCCTTTGGGGAATTTAATCGATTTACATTTGAAGTAGTTTTATGGTAAGGAAGACTTATTTCTTCATTCTGTCATTTGTTTTCTATATTCCTTATAACTTTTTTGGTCCCTCATTTCATGTATTACTTTGTGTTCAGTGGATTTTTTGTAGCATAATATCTAAATGATTATTTTATCATTTAATTTTGTGCATATTTTATAAATGTTTTCTTTGTGGTGATCATGGAAATTAAATTTTGCTTCCTAAAGTTATAATACTCTAATTTGAATTTATGCCAGTTTGACTTTAATCACATACAAAACTTCTGCTTCTTTATATTTTTGACCCCCCTTTTGGTTATTATTGTCACAAAATTGCACACCTGTGTTATTACATACAATTACCTTGTGTGTTCAATACCATAAATTAATTTTGAAAATGCATCAGTCTCTTAAATATGTGGAAAACATCCTCAGACTCAATAATTCTTATTGTCCTATCTTCAACTTGCTGATTCTTTCTTTTCCCTGCTCTTATGTTTCTTCAAATTCTCTAGTGAATTTTTCATTTTAGTTACTGTATTTTTAGTTCTAGAATCTTGGTTTCTTTTTAGGTTTTCTACTCTTTATTGAAATTTCCACTTTGTTCATACATCATTTTCTTAGTTCTCCTACATATCCTCTGTTGTTTCAAACATAGTAAGACAGTGTTTTAAAGTAATTGTCTTGTAAGTCAGGTATCTTGTCCTTATTTGGGATGCTTTCTTTCTTATTTTTCTTTCAAGTGGGCCATATTTCCTGTTTCTTTGTATGCTTTGTGATTTGGTGAATATTTGATATTTGAATCTAATGATGTGGTAAGCATATGAAAATTGGATTGTCTCCCTTCCCTAGGACTTGTTATTTTTGTTTTGTTTTCATTGTTATAGGATGTTTCCATGTCAAGGATGAGCCTGAGATGCAAACTTGTCATTTCAGGTCTTATAGCTCACTTTGATCCCCCTAACCTGCATGAAATTTGCACTAGAAGCACCTGCATGGCTGCCTATAGTGAGGCTATGGGGTGAGGGATGGGTTACTAAGCTAAGAACTGAACTTGAAATTAACTTTCCAAGCTTACCCCAGAAAGTTGTAAACTCTCAGTAGACTCTAGCAATCTTCCCAGAATTCTTCCCGTCTTTTATTGCTTTAGTTCACCTAATTAAGACTGTTCTTCTTTATTACCAAATAATAGTTTTTCAGTAATCACTGGATATTGAATTCTAATGTATTTATTCATTTTTAGCAAATACTTTTTCTAAATTATTATTATTTTTGGTGCTAGGGATTGAACTCAGGGCCTCGTACTTGCAAGGCAAGCACTCTACCAACTGAGCTATATTCCCAGCCTCCTTTTTTCTGCATTATTGAAATAATACATAGTTTTTCTCTAAATCATGAATATTTTAGTTGCATCAATAGATCCTCTATGTTGTAGTGATCCTGCGTTCTTAAATAACCCAGGATAATTATGCTGTATTATTTTTTAAATATATTACTTTAATTGTTAATCTTTTGACTAAGATATTTGCAAATGCTTTCATAACTAAGTTTACTTTCTTGCATTTTCTTTGATTTTAGTATCAAGATTATACTTACTATAAACAATGTAGCGGATATTTCTTTTTTTTTTCTATTTTCTGTGAGCACATTTAAGATTACAATGATCCAGTTTGAGAAAAAATAATCTCTTAACCCACCTGAACCTGCTTTGTTTTAATAATGATTTTCAATCTTTGATTCAATTTCTATGGTTTTAGTACAATTAAAGTTTCTATTTCTTCTGAGGTTAGTTTTGTGTGTGTGTGTTGCTGGGGATTAACCCAGTTCTTCATGCATCCTAGGGAAGCTCTATACTGCAAAGCTGTTCTCCCAGCACCCTAGGGTCCCTTTTAGTACTTTGCATTTTCTTTGGAATCAGTCCATTTCAACAACTTGGCAAAGGTTTCCTAAGTTTTCTTTTGTTTCCTTAGCATAAAGTGTTTTTATTTTATGTTTTCTTTATTGTATCTTTTATTGTTTAATTTCATTTTTTTCTTTTCTATTGACTTAATTTCTGTGCAGCTCTATTAACTTTATTTAGGTTTAGTTTATAATTTTATTCTTTGTAATTTAAAAAGTTAGATACTGCACTCAAATTCTCAGTTTTTTTCTTTTATAATGTATGCATTATACATGTTGAGATATAGATTTATTCTCAATTTTAAATGTTTTAAGTAAATAGTGATTTCTTGTTTTACAAATGAACATAAATTATGAATTTTTCTAAAGTAAATTTTTGTTAATAATTTTATACTGAATTCTATTTTAATCATAATGTGTTGAATAGCAGGACCTCTTGCATTAGTAATATAAATATACTGTTCAACATGGTAACCACTAGCTATGTGTGGACACTAAGTTTATAAAATGTGGCCAGTGAGAATATAGAACCATATGTCTACTGGTTTTAATACTTGAACTGTTCATGTTTGTAGAATACCTATGCTTTGTACACAGTTGACTTTTACTTTATGTTCGAGTATATCTGTAATTTTTATAAATATTACATATGCCTTTGAAAAGCATGTTATGTTTCTTTGCTTTTTTTATATAGTATGCTATTTATGTGTCCATTAGCTCAGACTTACTCAATGTATGTGACCCTCCATATTCTGATTTTGAAATTTCTTCCTTTTTTTTCCTTTTTGGACTATTTGATCTATCAAATAATGTTATCTAATAGATACTTTAAAGTTCTCAAATATGTTTAAATGGCAATGTCTTTTTCAATCTCACCTTCTGTTTTGTCATACTTTGCTTATACACTATGGCCTATGTCACGTACATACAAATGTGAAATTGTCACATCTTCCTGATGAATTGATCCTTTTATTTTTATATACTGAATCTCTTTATCTTGAGTAATACTTTTTTGTCTCAGAGTCTGTTTTGTCTTATGTTAACATAGATTTTTCATTTTTCTTTTGTGGGTTTAATTTGTGAATAGGGGTAGCTGGGGAAGAGGCTGACTTATACCTACAAAATTATTCACCTTCTCTGCTTGACTACTGGATACCTAGGCTGCAAATGTCCTTGGGGAGCATTCACATGAAACTGAATATCTGTTTCTATTCCAAAAGTCCTTCCAAGAACTTCTTCCAAATACCTCACCATCTGGCCAAAGTGTTACCTACTGTCCATGAATTGGTAACTTTGGCTTGTGCTGCAGTCCTCCCAGGTGTTATCTGTGTACCTACCATTTTTATTGGAAGACAATAATGATTTTTTTGTTCTCTCTGTCTTTCAAATATCCTTAAGTGCCTTTCTTTGGCAAAATCTAAACCAGATCTCTGCTGAGAGAATATATATAAGAATTATATTATTGTATTTTCTACAATATCTGCAATATTTCCACTCTTCTCTGCAAAAGAGGAGAGCTTGCAATGATGGAGGTAGACCTCAGCATGACATAGACAATATTCATGACAAAACATAACTATACATTTTCTAAATAGATGACTCAGAGGAAAAGGGCCAGATAATGTTTTAGAAACTAAGTACTTATAAAACAGACTTTTGAAGAGACTATAAATGCATGTGTGTTTGTTTGCATTTCTTAGTGGGAATTATATTTTCCATCTGCTTTTTTTCTTAAAATATGTGAGCATATTTTCTTATGATTAGGAATTTTTCAGTAATGTGATTTCAAATGACTATATATTTTTCCCAATATTGCTGTGACATTGTGGTTAGATATTTAGATTATTTCCAATTTGTTACTATATAAATAATGTTGATTGAACCTCTGATTAGATATACATGTGCATAGTTCTGATAGTTTCCTTAGGACAAATTCCAGGATTGGGAACTGCTTTGTTAAAAGGAATATAGATTTTAAATTTTTTTTTGTTTCCAATACTGAGTGTGTGTATCTGTGTATATACATATATGTTTTTTTAACCATTACTAGTTATGATAATCAAAAAGTTCTAGGAAAACTGAACATTCCCTCTATTTTTATTGGCCATTTATATATTTTTCATTATTATTTATTTATTTATTTATTTATTATTAACTTTTTAATTAAAAATTTTAAAAATTTTTACAGCACATTTTGATTCATTGTACACAATGGGGTACAACTTTTCTTTTCTATGGTTGTACACAATGTATATTCATGCCATTCATGTAATCATAAATATACATAGGGTAATTCTTTCTGTTTCATTCTCCTGTTTTACCACTCGCACTCCTCCCACTCCTTTTTCCTCTACACCATCCAAATTTCCTTCATTCTTCTCTTCCCCCCGCCATCCCCCATCGCTATATATTGTCATGCACTTATCAGAGAAAACATTCGGCCTTTGGTTTTTGGGCTTGGCCTATTTCACTTAGCATGATATTTTCCAAATTCATCCATTTACCAGCAAATGCCATAATTTTATTCTTCTTTATGGTGGAGTAATATTCCATTGTGTATATTTAACACAGTTTCTTAATCTGTTCATCAATTGAAGGGCATCTAAGTTGGTTCCAGCTATTATGAATTGAGCTGCTGTGAACATTGATGTGGCTGCATCACTGCAGTATGCTGATTTTAAGTCCTTTGGGTATAAACCAAGGAGTGGGATAGCTGGGTCAAATGGTAGGTCTATTCCAAGCTTTCTGAGGAATCTCCATACTGCTTTCCAGAGTGGCTGTACCAATTTGCAGCTCCCTCAGCAATGTATGAATGTGCCTTTTTCCCCACATTCATGCCAACACTTATTGTTGCTTGTGTTCTTGATAATAGCCATTCTAATTGGAGTTAGATGAAATCTTAGGGTGATTTTAATTTGCATTTCTCTAATTACTAGGAATGATGAGCACTTTTTCATTTATTTGTTGATCACCTATAGATCTTCTTCTGTGAAGTGTCCGCCCATTTCCTTAGCCCATTTATTGATTGGGTTCTTTGTATTTTGGGTGTGAAGTTTTTTAAGTTCTAATAAACTTTGGAGATGAGTGCTTTGTCTGAAGTGTGTGTGGAAAAGATTTTCTCTCCCTCTGTAGGCTCTCTTTTCTCATTGTTTATTGTTTCGTGAGCTGAGAAAAAACTTTTTAGTTTGAATCTATCCCATTTATTGATTCTTGCTTTTACTTCTTGTGCTATGGGGGTCTTGTTAAGGAAGTCTGGTCCTAAGTCAACATGATGGCCTACTTTTTCTTCTATTTGGTGAAGGGTCTCAGGTCTAATTCCTAGATCCATGATCCATTTTGAGTTGAGTTTTGAACAGGGTGAGAAATAGAGGTTTAGTTTTATTTTACTGCATATGGATTTCCAGTTTTCCCAGCACCATTTGTTGAAGAGGCTATCTTTTTTCCATTGTAAGTTTTTGGCATCCTTGTCTAGCATGAGGTTACTGTACTTATGTGGGTATGTCTCTGTGTCTTCTATCCTGTACCATTGAGCTACCTGTCTATTTTGGTGCCAGTACCATGCTGTTTTCATTACTATTGCCCTATAGTAGAGTTTAAGGTCTGGTGTAGTGATATCTCCTGCATCACTGTTCCTGCCCAGGATTGCTTTGGCTATTCTGGGTCTTTTGTTCTTCCTGATGAATTTCATGATTGCTTTTTCTGTTTCTCTGAGAAATGTCATAGGGATTTTAATTGGAATTGCATTAAATATTATTTACTTATTGCTTGCAGTTGTAGTAGCTTTTTATCACTGTGACAAAATACCTGGGAAAAACAGTTTAAAAGGAGGAAAGATTTATTTTGGCTCACATTTTCAGATGTTTCAGTTCATAGCTTGTTCCATTGCTTTGGGTCTGAGTCAAGGCAGAACATCATGGCAGATTGGCATGGCACAGGAAAGCTGCTTACCTCATGGCAACTATGAAGCAGAGAGGAAGGGGCCAGGAACAAGACAAATCTCCAAGGGACACACCCCCAAGGACCCACTCCCTCCAGTTAGGTTCCACCTCCTACAGTTTTTACTCCTCCCAATAATCCACACAGCTATGAATTCCTCAATTAATTGATCCCCTGATGAGGTCAGAGCCCTCATGAGCCATTCAGTTCCTCAAATTTCCACCTATGCATTGGGGACCAAGCCTTTAATATGGTAGTCTTTAGGTGACATTTCAAATCCAAACCACAACAGCAGCACAGGGGATTGAACCTAGTACTGCTATGTATTGACCTACATGGTAGCCCCTTTTAAAATTTTGAGACAGATGTAGCATAGAAAGATGTAGTATAGATTTTTTTTAACAGTTTACAATTAAGAAAATTAGTAATATACTACCATAGCATTTCCAGTATGTGAAAATGATTTTCCTCTTCAGTTCAAATTTTTGAGGATTCCCTTTCTAGATATCCAAATTTAGTAGCTGCATGCTGGCTTCCAGTGACCTGGGACACTATATAGTATGAAAAGTCCCCAAAGTTCCTGTATTGAATTCAATATCCAGAATGTAAAAAGGTAAAATGATGGCATCGTGTCTTTGTCTATTTTCTACTGTTGTTGCAGACTATCAGAGACTGACTAAGTGATTTATAAAGAAGAACAGATCATTTTGGCTCACAGTTCTTGAGATTGGGAGTCCATGACCATACAGCCACTTTGTCCAGGGCCTTTGTGTTGTACCATAACATCGTGGAGAGTTTGATGGGGTTGTGTTAAAGGGATGACTCCCCTAGGAGTTAACCCACTCCTTTGAGAAAGACATTGATTTATTCATAACAGAAGCACCCCCATGACATTTTCACCTCTTAAAGACTCCACCACCATTCAATATTGTTAAATTAGGGACCATATTTCCACAGGAGTCTTAGAGCAGACAAAACATATTCAAGCCACAGCAAGTTTGTTCTCTCCTTTAGAGTCATACATTTTTGTATTTACCATAGTAAAATGCTAACTTCCAGCCATTTTGCTTCTGACCTATTTCTTTTCCCTTTTCTTTTTATCATTTGGATAGTGTTGAGGGAATGGAAAATAAGTTTAGTTTTGTAAAACTCATTTGAAAAGATAGACGTCTGTTGCTGAATAACCTAGTTATGTATTCCAAAGGATTTTGGAATTATTTTAGCCTAACAATGATAATATATATTTCATAGGTAATATATAGTATTGAAGAATGAATCAAGCATGTAACATTTGTTTTTAGTAATACCCAATATCTAATAGTTTTTCAGTTATTTTAATTAAATTTTTATAAATAAATATTTACTGAGGACCTGCTGTTTGTGAGCTTCTTTGTAACGTTTCAAGAAATATAAATAAGACGGGCAATGCTCTCCACATATTTTTAGTCTATATTTTCACTTTTGGTCTTTTAAAGAAACTAAAGATTTTGCAAATATTTTAAAAGGTTTGTTGAATTATAAATCATATTCTATATAATTCACCCATTTAAAACATATAGTCCAATGACTTTTAGTGTAGTCACAGAATATGTATCTATCAGAATAATTTTAGAGAATGAACTCAAAGTTATCTCTCTCACCCACACCTAGTATGTAAGGTAGAGTAGGTATTAATCAGATACAAGCATCCACTGAGATTTTTCCTTTTCTCTCAACCCTAACATAACCATATTGTCCCAAATCCTGTCAGATCTATGATCTGTCTTCCTCTGCCTGATTTGACACCTCATAACCTTTCCACCTATATCATATTCCTTGCCATGCCTCAAACATGTCAAATACTCTCACATTTTTTTCTGTTATATCATATTGTAAACACTAGTTTTATATGTTGAGTTATTTTTAATGAAATACAGTGACAATTGTTGTAAATGAGATTCCTCATTCTTTTCAATTACCTTATAGTTAATAAGTTGATGAACCATAGTTGATTAATCAGTCCTTAATTGATTTACATTTATGTTGCTTCTGGTATTCTGCTATGTGTGTGAAAATATCTGTGGAATGAATTCCTTGAAACGGGTGAGGGAGTATATACATTTGTGATTTTTTATAATTATTTCCTAATTACTTCTCAAAAATGCTATGTCCATCTTTCTTTTCTTCTTTTCTTTTTAGCAGTGCTGGAGATTGAATCCAGGGCCTTTTTTGTTTTTCCAGCAGTGGGAATTGAGAACCCAGGATCTTGAGCATATTAGGCAAACACTGAGTGATATCCCAAACCCACTATATCCATTTAAATTTCCACTTGTAGTGCCTGAGAATACAAGTTCATACCTCAGCCAATGCAAATAATTATCAAATTATTGATTTTTAAATTCATAATGTAAAAAAGGATATCAATTGGTTTCTGTTTTTTTCATTTTTATTTGCACGGCAATTTATATCTTTCCATATGTGTAGAGTCATTTAACACTATGCTGCTTATCAGTCACAGAGTTTTATCCTTTTTCTTTTTCCCATGTTCCCATTATTTGAAATAGGTTTTCTTTTCTTTCTTTATTATTATTATTTTTTGTATCAGGAACTGAACCCAGGGGTGCTTAAGTACTGATTTTGTGACAGAGTCTTACTAAGTTTTTTAAGGTCTTCCTAAATTGCTGAGGTTGGCCTTGAACTTGCAAGTTCTCCTACTTCAGCCTCCTAAATCACTTGGGTTAGAAGTGTGCACCACCACACCCAGCTTGAAATAGATTTTGTGCATGATGAGAGATTGAAGTGGAGGTTCATTTTCCCCTATATGACTTTAGCATAACTTATTAAAAATATCATCCTTTCCTCATTTATTCAGTTGTACTTTTGTGGTAGATCCTATGAATGTGCATATGTGGATCTGCTTCTGGGAGTCTGATTTTACTTAAAATATAGAGCCCTTCAGATGACCTCAGAAATCATGAAGCACACCCTTAATGATAGTCACAGGATGACTCCTCCACTGAGAGAGTTGCTTCTAAAAGAAATCAAGATGCTCTAGTCAGCAAGGAGACTACACCAACCCATTGTGTCAGCACACTATTGATTTCTGTAACTAAGAAATTAGCTGCCAGGACTGCTTGCAAAGGGCGAAAATGACATGAAGTATTTGTTGTGTTGAAATTCATTTTAATGAGCCAAAGTTCTCTCAGCAAGATGTATTTAATCAGAAACAAAGAAACAATGTTGGTTTGGAGAGTAGGAACTCTGATAGATGAAACTGTAACTACTATCTAATTTAACTTTCACCCTCACATCATTCCTAAGCAAAATGCCCAACAATACAAAACTCACATGAATTAATGCATACAGGAAGATACTTAAATCATTTCTATAGGTCTTAAAATATATTTCTTATTGAAACTATGATTCCATTCATTTACACACTAAAAAACCTATATATTCTATTACCATTCAAAGTTGTATTTTCTCCAATCTTTTCATAAAACTTGAATATCTACAAAATAATTTCCCTTAGAGTTATTTTTAAAGAAACTATTTTTTCCAGATTAAATGAAATAATAGGCATTTTAGAATAAACCATCCAATACCTGACGAATTGACCCTTCCTGATGAGGTTTCCCCTCATGTGGTGTATTCAGAGATCTTCATTTCTACATTACATTTATTATTATATATTATCTTTATTATTATTAAATGATGGGGACATGGGAAGAGGGCAGTTTTATGTGATGGGGAAGTTTGCAGGAAGGAAGATAAAAAAGAATCTAATCACCCCTCTGCAATGAGTACTCAAGAGGAGGGAAGCCAAGGTGCAGAAGAATAAGCTGTTATGTTGAAAGGCCAGTAAAAAGAGAGAAAAGTGGTTGTTTCTGAGGGAATCAAGAGTAGAGGGCACAGGATGGGCAGATAATTATTGTAACATAGAAACAAAGTAAAGAATATGAGATAAATAGGAAGGAGTGAGGTGGAGCACTTGCCTACCATGTGCAAGGTCTCAGGTTCCATCCCCACCAGCAAGCGTGTGTGTGTGTGCGCACACACACACACACACACACACACACAGAGTAGGTAGGGAATAAGAAGGAGGATCAAGTCTCAGAGGATAAAGAATCAGGCATAATAACAACATCAGAAGTTGGAAAACGAAGGTGGCAGAGAAGAGTTCACCTGCATGGCCCAAAGTAACACAGTGACCAGGGCACTGAACAGAAAGGGTGTTGAAGAGCAGAGCAAGCCATGTTTGGAGGTACAAGGCAGGAGGTCGTAACACCTTGCTCAAGGCTCACCATAACAGACTTGCATATTTTTACTACCTACTAGATTGGACCCCTGTTATTTTGTACACAACCACCACTTTTGATTTTCCCAAACATCAATTCCCACCTGGGACAGCTTCTTTCCTGGAACAGGGAGAAATGAATCTGGGCACTTCTTACTGTCAAACAGCATAGGCAGGAGAAATCTTATTTTTCCCACTCCTATACTGCCTACAACATGCTCATATACTCAAGAACATCTCCACAGGTAGGACACGGGCCTGTGCATAAACAGCTGCCCTAGGATCTGCTCCTGCATCTGGCTGGCACCATCTTCCCTATGGCTTGGGAGTTCAGGGATTCTGAAGCTGTCCTGACCATAAAACTCAGTCCTTTCCCCTTCCACTATTTTTGTTGCTGATTTCCACACCCATCCTCACCTGTGGTTCCCACAACACAGGTTTCCACTACCCAAGGTACTAGGATGTCTAATGCATCTTCTGTAAGCATCCCTTTTGTCATATTAATGGCAAAAATGAGGTTATGGTTGACACCTCAAGGGAAAGATCAAAGGATTCAAGAAAGAATACCAAAGACAGTCACTGGAGATTGTTTAAATGTTTCAACAAGTTGAAAGTGATGACTCTATGCACATATGATTATGTGACCAGTGTGATTCTACATCATGTACAACCAGAAGAATGAAAAATTACACTCCATGTATATATCATGTGTCAAAATGTGTAATTAGAACAAATTTTAAAAAGTGGGTCTGAAGGTGATCCCTGACATCCCAAACTTGCACCAACAGAATTGAGACTCTGAAGTTACAGCAAAACATCCTCCACATGACCACCCCAGTTTACCCACAGAAGAGAACAGCAAAGGACATCTTGCCTGAGCTGTGGTCAGCTGATGCAAAGCTGGCCTGAGATGACAAAGAATGACATCATGCTGAACAGTGTGGGCCCCTGACTACTGCCAGGGAGGAAGTGCTGGCAAAGCTGACCTGACCATCATTGCAAAATACTGAATGCCAGCAAAGGCTCCATGGTGTCCACTGTGGCTGCCCTCCTGGGATGGTGCTCTGGGGTCCTGGCCCTGGATTTCCTTCCACCTGTCATCCAACTGACTCAGGAGGTTGAGGCAGGAGGATATGAGCTCAAAGTCAGCCTCAGCAACTTAGCATGGTCTTAAGTAACTTAGCAAGATCCAGACTCAATCAATTGATCAACAGGGCTGTGAATGTGACTAAGCACCCCTGGGTTCCATCCCTGGTACCAAAAATAAGAATTAAAATGAAAATAAAAATAAAAAGGCTGGGGTTGTGGCTCAGTGGTTCAACTCTTCTGAGTTTCCTCCTTGGGTAAAACAAATATTTTTTTTTGTTCCTTTGTTGTTTGTTTCTCTTTCAACCTCACCCCAGGCCCTCAAAATTACCATTCTGTCAGGGGGGAAAAAGGGAAGGGTTATTAGGCCTCTGCTAGTGACAGGTACAAGAACCACTGCTAGGGACAGAAATGGGGTAAAATGGTGGTGGGGCCTGGGGTAATGGTGGATTCTGGCTCAAATGATGGAATAGGATTAGGATTCTCTGCCAAAGGTAGGGCAGAGTCACCAGAGGCATCAGCCTAACAAACTTGATCAGATACCATGTGTGAGAGTGGTATCTACTCTCATTGCTTCTAGCACTGCATATAAGAAAGACAATGACCAGCACAGTACAATGACTCACACCTGCCTATCACCCCAGTGACTTGGGAGGCTGAGGCAGGATAGCAAGATTGCAAGTTCAAGGCCATCCTCAGCAAGTTAGTGAGACCCCATGCAACCTATTGAAACCCTGAGTCAAGTAAACAATAAGGGCTGAAGACATGCCGCAGTGGTTGATCATCTCTGAGTTCAATCCCTGGTACCAAAAATTGAACTAAGGAGGATGCAGAATATGGCAGAATGAAAGTGGACAGTGATCACCAGTCTCCCCACTGCACAACAAATGAAGTGAAGAATCAGCTGATCTGGCAGGTAGACGAAAAAACAAATGCTCTAAGTTTTAATATTTCAAAGTCTGAGACCTGGAGATGCTAGAAGATCCAGTAGAAAATAAAGGCAGAGTTCCCTAAACCCAAATCCAGGTCACAGTGTGGAAGGGGACAGGGGAAACACAGAGAGAAAGGGGGAACATAAAAGCACATAATCTTACCTCCTTAACAACATCTGAAAGGAAAAACAGAGCATACTAAAACATGATAATAGCAGCAATGTTCTTGAAGCAGTTCAAGCTATTTAAAACCAAATTGTGAGCAGAAAGCTGTGTCAGGCTCTGCAGCCATCTTGTGGAGCACAGAGCTGATCAGTTGCCCTTAATTATCCCAGCATATGCCCCCCTTTAGACAACACGTTAAACCAGAAGAGGCATGAAGAGGCATCCCTGCTGTGGATCTCTTGAGACACAGTCTAGAAAGAACTTAAGAGGGATCTCTACTAGGGAAAATTCCCTGAAACTCATCCCTTCAGCATGAATAAGAGCAATAGGAGAGCACACCCAGCCCTGGAAATGTGAGCCCAGTGCTCCACACAGCTTCCTCGGGCCCAGGCAGACAACACAGTGGTTGTCTGTAAGTGGAGGCAGAAGTCAGATTTCAGATACAAGTGGAAGCAGTTCTGTCCCTGAGCAGAGGAAAGGGAAACTCTCAGGACTGCTGCTGCCACTGGCCACTAAGGCTGGAGGGAGGTGGGGTGGAAAGTTGCCCCAATCCTAGACGCACTTCACCTCTCATTGCAGCCACTCTCTGGGTGTAACCTGTCCCAGAGGAAAGCTGTCTGGATATCCAGCAGCAGAGGGACTAGCCACAGATTACAGCAGCATGTTGTGGACAACCAGGACTAGAAATTGCCTTAGTACTTGGCAAGTTTATCAGGAAGGTGCCTGGATCATGATCATTACCAATGGGAGGTTGGTCAGTGTGGAAATCTGCCTGGGTCCAAGGCAGCTGAGAGCCACGGCACCCAGCCTGACCCATAGCCACAGGTAGTGAGTGTCTCTGCACTGGCTGGACCCTGGCTCAGTCAGATGAGCAAAGGGAGGACACTAGAAGCTGGAACCAGGTGATCCAGCTGAGTCATTTCACTCAGCAGTAAGGACAGGACCCCAGTGAGCTGGGTCAACCAAGGAGAACTCTTCTGCCCCACAGTTCACCTGCCAAGAATCCACAACCACAGGACATGTGCTAGGCCCTACACATCCTGTAGAGGTGAGCAGGTACATGCTGATCCGTGGCAATCACAGGGACACTCCAGAGCCGGCATGTCGAATTCTGGCACACAAGACAAACAGCAAAGTTGCAACTATGCACCCTCTGGGCAGTCAGCTGCAGGCTCTTGAGCCAACAAGCCAGAACCACATGATGGGAGGTCCTTAGAAACTAGGGTAGCAGCTCCTATGACCCAGAATCTCTGGAGGGATCCAGGATCAAAGAATGATAGACATCTTCCCAGTGTCCAGACCCCAATGAAATCCAACGAGAATTTTTTTCACCATGGAATGGTTTACCATAAGCAAATCTAACACCAACTTTGATCATAAGTATCACTCCTTATCTTGATTGATGGTTGTTACCCTAGTAGCCAACATTGTATCTTCAATCTATTTGAATGCATTTCTTCTAAAGGGTTAAAGCATTAAGTAGATTTACTCTGTTTTCTAAGCTCTGGTTTATACTTGCTCCTCTTACTCCCATTCTCTCTCTTACACTATCTGCTAAGCCTCAAATTCCCCACATCCATCTTTTTTCCATTTTACCTTGGTGTATTGTTATTTTGTATATTTTCTATATCGTGTCTCCCTCTTTCCCTTAATCTTCCTCTCTGTCCTCTTTCAACCACCATAGAATGTCATAGCAAATTTACTATATACAATAACTAATTTTTTGAACTATTCAAGGAATTTCTATAAGTTTATATCTGGGTTAGAGGAACTGGTGAGAACTATATCAGTTAACATCAAAAGCAAATAATCCAATTGATAAATGGATAAATGAACATAACACATATATCCCAAAAGAAGAACTACCAATGCTCAACAAATCTATGAAAAAATGTTGGACATCTCTAGCTTTTAGGGAAGTGCAAATTAAAACCATATTGACATTTCATCTTACTCCAGTCAGAATGGCAATTATCAAGAATAAAAATAAAGCCAGTTGTGGTACCACATGTCCGTAATCCCAGCAGCTCAAGAGGCTGAGGCAGGGGGATCATGAGTTTGAAATCAGTCTCAGCAGTCTCTAAGGAGGCCCTAAGCAACTCAGCAAGACACTGTCTCTAAATAAAATATAAAAGGGGTGTGGAATGTAGTTCAGTGGTAAAGACCCCTGATTCAATCCCTGGTACCAAAAAAATACAGATAATAATAATATAATAAGTGTGGGTGAGGATGGGGTAAAAGTACATTCACACATTACTGGTGAGACTGCAAATTAATGCAATCATTCTGAAAGGCAGTATGGAGAATCCTCAAAAACACTACAATGGAATCACCATATGACCCAGCTATTCCACTCCTCAGTATATCTCAAAAGATCTAAAATCAGCACACTAGAGTAATGAAGCCCCAACTATGTTTACAGCAGCACAATTTACATGGTCAAATTATGGAACCAAAGAAAAAGTCCTTCAACAGATGCATGAATAAATAAAATTGGGTATATATATATATATATATATATATATATATATATATATGTATATATATATATGTATATATATATATAATGGAATATTACTTATTCATAAAGAAGAATAAAATTATGGCATTTGCCAGTAATGGATGGAACTGTAGACTATAATACTAAGTGAAATAAGCCAGCTGGGCACAGTGGCACTGGCCTGTAATCCCAGCAGCTTGGAGGGCTGAGGTAGGAAGACTTCAAGTTCAAAGCCAGCCTCAGCAACTTAGCAAAACTATGAGCAACTTAGCAAAACTTTGCCTCTAAATAAGATATTAAAAAGGGTTGGGGATGTCTCTCAGTGGTTAAGCACCTGTGGGTTAAATTCCTTGTACAAAAGAAAAGAGAAAGTAAGAAAGAAAGAGAATATGCCATACCCAGAACCAGAAAGTCAAAAGCTGAATGTTTTCTTTGATATGCAGAACTAAACTAAATTAAGGGGGAAAAGAGAGAAAATAAATGGGGGTATTTCATTAAAAGAAGAGAAAGATCAGTGAAGTAGAAGGGGATTGAGGGAGAAGTGAGGAGTGAGGAGATAAGGGGGAAAGAGTGAAATGAGTCTGACCTAACTTTTCCAGACACATACGTGAATACACTACAAGGAATCTCACCATTATGTATTTCCACAAGACAATAATTTTTTAAAAAGTAAGTAAATAGCACAGAGATTAGTAGAGTAGAGGAAAGGGAACTGGTAAGGAGTAAAGGGAAGGTAAGGGGAAATACTGTGTGCTAAATTAGAGCAAATTATACTCCAAGCTTTTACAATATGGTTAAAACGAATCCTACTGTAATATATAACTGGACTAAGAAATTTTTTTACTTTTTTTATTGTAAGCAATGGGATACATGTTGTTTCGCTGTTTGTACATGGAGTAAAGGCATACCATTTGTGTAATCATAATTTACATAGGGTAATGTTTGATTCATTGTTATTTTTTCCCTTCCCCCCACCCCTCCCACCCTTCTTTCCCTCTATACAGTCCTTCCTTCCTCCCTTCTTGCCACCCTCCCTAACCCTAACCCTATTTGTATTCTTGGTGTAGAGTGTCTTGAGTTCTTTATATATTCTAGAAATTAGTACTCTATCTGAAGTATGAGTGGCAAAGATTTTCTCCCACTCTGTAGGCTCTCTACTCACATTATTGATAGTTTCCTTTGCTGAGAGAAAGTTTTTTAGTTTGAATATATCTGTTGTTGATTCTTGCTTTTATTTCTTGTGCTATGGGAGTCCTGTTAAGGAAGTCTGATCTTAAGCCGACATGTTGAAGATTTGGACCTACTTTTTCTTGTGTAAGATACAGGGTCTCTGGTCTGATTTCAAGATCCTTGATCCACTTTGAGTTGAGTTTTGTGCAGGGTGAGAGATAGGGGTTTAATTTCATTCTGTATCATATGGATTTCCAGTTTTCCCAGCACCATTTGTTGAAGAGGCTATCTTTTCTCCATTGCATATGTTTGTCACCTTTGTCTAGTATGAGAAAATTGTATTTATTTGGGTTTGTGTCCATGTCCTCTATTCTGTACCATTGATCTACCTGTCTATTTTGATACCAATACCATGCCATTTTTGTTGCTATTGCTTTGTAGTAGAGTTGAAGATCTGGTATTGCTATACGCCCAGCTTCAGTCTTTCTGCTAAGGATTGCTTTAGCTATTCTGGTTTTATTCTTCCAGACGAATTTAATGATTGCTTGCTCTATTTCTGTATGGTACATCATTGGGATTTTAATTGGAATTGCATTGAATCTGTATAGCACTTTTGCTAGTATGGCCATTTTGACAATATTAATTCTGCCTATCCAAGAACATGGGAAATCTTTCCATGTTCTATGATTTTCTTTAATTTCTTTCCTTAGTGTTCTGTAGTTCTCATTGTAGAGGTCTTTAACCTCTTTCATGAGATTGATTCCCAAGTATTTTATTTTTTTTTTTGAGGCTATTGTGAATGGGGTAGTTTTCCTATCTTCTCTTTCTTTTTTTTTTTTTTTTTTTTGGATTGCAAACTGTTTTTTTTTTAATTTATTTTTTTACGTTTACATAGGGTAATGATGTTTCTTTTTTTTCCCTTCCCCCCCACCCCTCCCACCCTTTTCCCTTTATACAGTCCTTCTTTCCTTCATTCTTACCGCTCTCCTTAGCCTAACTCTAAACCTAACCCTAAACCTAATGCTAACCCCTCCCACCCCCATTATATGTCCTCATCCGCTTATCAGCGAGATCATTCATCCTTTAGTTTTTTGAGATTGGCTTATCTCACTTAGCATGATATTCTCCAATTTCGACCATTTGCCTACAAATGCCATAATTTTATCATTCTTCATTGCGGAGTAATATTCCATTGTATAAATATGCCACAGTTTCTTTATCCATTCATCAACTGAAGGGCATCTAGGTTGGTTCCACAATCTGGCTATGGTGAATTGAGCAGCAATGAACATTGATGTGGCTGCCTCACTGTAGTATGCTGATTTTAAGTCCTTTGGGTATAGACCAAGGAGTGGGATAGCTGGGTCAAATGGTGTTTCCATTCCAAGCTTTCTGTGGAATCTCCACACTGCTTTCCAGAGTGGCTGCACTAATTTGCAACCCCACCAGCAATGTATGAGTGTTCCTTTTTCACCACATCCTCGCCAACACCTATTGTTGCTTGTGTTCTTGATAATCGCCATTCTAATTGGGGTGAGATGAAATCTTAGGGTAGTTTTGATTTGCATTTCTCTTATTACTAGGGATGTTGAACATTTTTTCATATATCTGTTGATTACTTGTACATCTTCTTCTGTGAAGTGTCTGTTCATTTCCTTAGCCCATTTGTTGATTGGATTATTTGTATTCTTGGTGTAGAGTTTTTTGAGTTCTTTATAGATTCTGGAAATTAGCGCTCTATCTGAGGTATGGTTGGCAAAAATATTCTCCCACTCTGTAGGCTCTCTCTTCACATTTCTGATAGTTTCCTTTGCTGAGAGAAAGCTTTTTAGTTTGAATCTATCCCAGTTGTTGATTCTTGCTTTTATTTCTTGTGCTATGGGAGTCCTGTTAAGGAAGTCTGATCCTAAGCCAACAAGTTGAAGATTTGTACCTACTTTTTCTTCTATAAGATGCAGGGTCTCTGGTCTGATTCCAAGGTCCTTGATCCATTTTGAGTTGAGTTTTGTGTAGGGTGAGAGATAGGGGTTTAATTTCATTCTATTGCATATGGTTTTCCAGTTTTCCCAGCACCATTTGTTGAAGAGGCTATCTTTTCTCCATTGCATATTGTTGGAACCCTTGTCTAGTATGAGAAAATTGTATTTATTTGGGTTTGTGTCCATGTCCTCTATTCTGTACCATTGATCTACCTGTCTATTTTGGTACCAATACCATGTCGTTTTTGTTACTATTGCTTTGTAGTAGAGTTGAAGATCTGGTATTGCAATACCCCCTGCTTCGCTCTTGCTACTGAGGATTGCTTTAGCTATTCTAGGTTTTTTATTCTTCCAGATGAATTTCATAATTGCTTGCTCTATTTCTGCAAGGTACATCATTGGGATTTTAATTGGAATTGCATTGAATCTGTATAGCACTTTAGGTAGTATAGCCATTTTGACGATATTAATTCTGCCTATCCAGGAACATGGGAGATCTTTCCATCTTCTAAGGTTTTCTTGAATTTCTTTCTTTAGTGTTCTGTAGCTCTCATTGTAGAGGTCTTTCACCTCTTTTGTGAGATTGATTCCCAAGTATTTTATTTTTTTCGATGCTATTGTGAATGGGGTAGTTTTCCTAATTTCTCTTTCTGAAGATTCATCACTTATGTATAAAAATGCATTGGATTTATGAGCATTGATCTTGTAACCTGCTACTTTACTGAATTCACTTATGAGTTCTAAAAGTTTTCTGGTGGAATTTCCAGGTTCCTCTAAATATATAATCATGTCATCAGCGAACAGGGATAGTTTGAGTTCTTCTTTTCCTATTCGTATCCCTTTAATTTCTTTGGTTTGTCTGATTGCTCTGGCTAGAGTCTCAAGGACGATGTTGAATAGAAGTGGTGAAAGAGGGCATCCCTGCCTTGTTCCAGTTTTTAGGGGGAACGCTTTCAGTTTTTCACCATTTAGAATGATATTAGCCATGGGCTTAGCGTAGATTGCCTTTATAATGTTTAGGAATGTTCCCACTACCCCAATTTTTTCTAGTGTTTTGAGCATGAAGGGATGCTGTATTTTATCGAATGCTTTTTCTGCATCTATTGAAATAATCATGTGATTCTTAACTTTAAGTCTGTTGATATGGTGAATGACATTTATTGATTTCCGAATGTTGAACCAACCTTGCATCCCTGGGATAAAACCCACTTGATCGTGGTGCACTATCTTTTTAATATATATTTGTATGCGATTTGCTAAAATTTTGTTGAGAATTTTTGCATCGATGTTCATTAAGGATATTGGTCTGAAATTTTCCTTCCTCGATGTGTCTCTGTCTGGTTTAGGTATCAGGGTGATATTGGCTTCATAGAACGAGTTTGGGAGGGTTCCCTCCTCTTCTATTTCATGGAATAGTTTGAGGAGTATTGGAATGAACTCTTCTTTAAAGGTTTTGTAGAACTCGGCTGAGAACCCATCTGGTCCTGGACTTTTCTTTGTTGGTAGGCTTTTGATGACCTCTTCTATTTCATTGCTTGAAATTGGTTTATTTAGGTTGTGTATGTCCTCCTCGTTCAGTTTAGGTAATTCATATGTCTCTAGAAATTTGTTGATGTGTTCGAGGTTTTCTGTTTTGTTGGAGTATAGATTTTCGAAATAGCTTCTAATTATGTTTTGTATTTCACTCGTGTCTGTTGTGATGTTTCCTTGTTCGTTCCGAATTTTAGTAATTTGAGTTTTCTCCCTCTTTCTCTTTGTTAGTGTGGCTAAGGGTTTATCAATTTTATTTATTTTTTCAAAGAACCAACTATTTATTTTGTTAATTTTTCCAATTGTTTCTTTTGTTTCGATTTCGTTGATTTCGGCTCTGATTTTAACTATTTCCTGTCTTCTACTACTTTTGGTATTGGTCTGCTCTTCTTTTTCTAGCGCTTTGAGCTGTAGTGTTAAGTCGTTTATTTGTTGATTTCTACTTCTTTTTTTGAATGCACCCCATGAAATAAATCTTCCTCTAAGTACTGCTTTCATAGTGTCCCAGAGATTTTGATATGATGTGTCTTTGTTCTCGTTTACTTCTAAGAATTTTTTTATTTCCCTCCTGATGTCTTCTGTTATCCATTCATCGTATAATAGTGTATTATTTAGTCTCCAAGTATTGGAGAAGTTTCTGTTTTTTATTCTGTAATTTATTTTTAATTTCAATCCATTATGATCTGATAGAGTACAAGGTAGTATCTCTATCTTCTTGTATTTGCTAACAGTAGCTTTGTGGCATAAAATATGGTCTATTTTAGAGAAGGATCCATGTGCTGTTGAGAAGAAAGTGTATTCGTTCTTTGTTGGATGGTATATTCTATATATGTCCGTTAAGTCTAAATTGCTGATTGTGTTGTTGAGATCTATAGTTTCTTTATTCAATTTTTGTTTGGACGATCTATCCAGTGGTGAGAGAGGTATGTTAAAATCGCCTAGTATGATTGTGCTGTGGTCTATTTGATTTCTGTAATTGAGAAGGATTTGTTTGACGTACATGGATGAGTCAATGTTCGGGGCATAGATATTTATGATTGTTATGTCTTGCTGATTTATGCTTCCCTTAAGCAGCATGTAATGTCCTTCTTTATCCCTTCTGACTAGTTTTGGTTTGAAGTCCACATTATCTGAGATGAGGATGGATACTCCAGCTTTTTTGCTGTGTCCGTGTGCATGGTATGTTTTTCCCCATCCTTTCACCTTTAGTCTATGGGTGTCTCTTTCTATGAGGTGAGTCTCTTGCAGGCAGCATATTGTTGGATTTTTCTTTTTAATCCAATCTGCCAGTCTGTGTCTTTTGATTGATGAATTCAGGCCATTAACATTCAGGGTTATTATTGTGATATGATTTGTATTCCCAGTCAATTGACTCATATTTGTTTTTGGCATGATTTGGTTTCTCCTTTATTTGGCTATTCCTTTAGGCTAGCGCCTCCTGTTGCTGATTTGCATCGTTGTTTTTCATCTCTTCCTCATGGAATATTTTGCTGAGAATGTTTTGTAATGCTGGCTTTCTTTTTGTAAATTCCTTTAGCTTTTGTTTATCATGGAAGGATCATATTTCATCGTCAAATTTGAAGGTAAGTTTTGCTGGGTATAAGATTCTTGGTTGGCATCCGTTTTCTTTCAGGGCTTGGTAAATGTTGTTCCAGGCCCTTCTGGCTTTTAGGGTCTGGATTGAAAAATCTGCTGATATTCTTATTGGTTTCGCTCTGAATGTAATTTGATTCTTTTCTCTCGCGGCCTTTAATATTCTGTCTTTATTTTGTATGTTATGTATTTTCATAATAATGTGCCTTGGTGTGGGTCTGTTGTAATTTTGTATGTTTGGAGTTCTATAAGCCTCTTGTATTTGGTTTTCCATTTCATTCTTCAGATTTGGGAAATTTTCTGATATTATTTCATTGAATAGGTTGTTCATTCCTTTGGTTTGTTTCTCTAAGCCTTCCTCAATCCCAATAATTCTTAAATTGGCCTTTTCATGATATCCCATAATTCTTGTAGATTCTGTTCATGATTTCTTACCATCTTTTCTGTTTTGCCAACTTTGCTTTCAAGATTAAATAATTTGTCTTCAATGTCTGAGGTTCTGTCTTCCAAGTGCTCCATTCTATTGGTTATGCTTTCTATGGAGTTTTTAACTTGGTTTATTGTTTCCTTCATTTCAAGTATTTCAGTTTGGTTTTTTTTCAGTATCTCTAACTCTTTATTGAAATGATCTCTTGCTTCCCGTATTTGGTCTTTTAACTGTTGATTGGTGCGATCATTTAATGCCTGCATTCGCTCTTTCATCTCGTCCTTCAATGCCTGCATTTGCTCTTTCATCTCCTCATTTGCTTCCCTGATCGTTTTAATTACGTACATTCTGAACTCCCTTTCTGACATTTCTTCTGCTGTGCTGTCATTGGGTTTTATTGATGTAGTATCTAGGTTTGTTTGGGACATTTTCTTCCCTTGTTTTCTCATATTGGTCAGTTGTCAGTGGGACCCTGAGATATTGCAATTTTCCACTATTGGCTTATAGTGTCCCGGTAGATTTCCAGTGTATCACCTCCCAGCCTTCAGTAGCCTGATGTCTTGGAGGAATCTGATAAAGCAGCGTATCCGAAGAAAACTGCCCCTAGACCCCTACTGGTTCCACGATTTGGAACTGGCTCTGTGCTGAAATGCTCTCACTGTGGGCCTGCACCATGCAGCTGGCCGTGTGGGAGGAGCTCACTGCCGGAGCGTGGAAGGCTACCTTGGGAAGACTCTAGCTGCCCTGCCTGGCTCCGATAAGCCACCTCTATCTGGGCCTGCCACCCGGGCCGAGCTTTACCCAGTGGGCAGACTCACCTGTGGCTCTATTTCAGTCCCAGTCTCTCAATGCCTCCCCTTCTTAACTCCTGGGTTCTGGAGCGACAGGGGGTGCAGTCTTCCTCTAGGCCACCATCTTGGATCGCCCCAAGAAGAGAGCCTGCAGCCGGAGTGGGCAGAGCCGCCTGAAGAGGTGTCTGGCTGCCCTGCCCTGATCCCAGAGGCTGTTTGCGGATCGAGGCTCTCTGTTGGTTCGGGGGCTTGTGGCTGGTTCTATGTAGAAAGTCTCTCACTGGGCGGTCAGCTCCGAGAGGCTAGCCTTGAATGGCACCTCCCACCACAGGGGTCCAGACTACTTGGGGAAGTCTCTGGCTGCCCTGTCTGGACCCTGAATCTGCTTGCGTGCCAGAGTACGCTGAGCTGCACTGGCTCCGGGACTCGGAGCTTGTTCTGGTCAGAAAGGCTCTCACCAGCGGGCCTGTTCCGTTCCGAGAACCTGGAGAAGCTGGCTGTGTGGGCGGGGCCCACCGCCGGAGTGCGCAGGGCTGCCTGTGGATGACTCTAGCTGCCCTGCCCGGCTCCGATAAGCCACCTCTATCTGGGCCTGCCCCCCGGGCCGAGCTTTACCCAGTGGGCAGACTCACCTGTGGCTCTATTTCAGTCCCAGTCTCTCAATGCCTCCCCTTCTTAACTCCTGGGTTCTGGAGCGACGGGGGTGCAGTCTCCCTCTAGGCCGCCATCTTGGATCGCCCCGAGAAGAGAGCCTGCAGCCAGAGTGGGCAGAGCCGCCTGAAGAGGTGTCTGGCTGCCCTGTCCTGATCCCAGAGGCTGTTTGCGGATCGAGGCTCTCCGTTGGTTCGGGGGCTTGTGGCTGGTTCTATGTAGAAAGTCTCTCACTGGGCGGTCAGCTCCGAGAGGCTAGCCTTGAACGGCACCTCCCACCGCAGGGGTCCAGACTACTTGGGGAAGTCTCTGGCTGCCCTGTCTGGACCCTGAATCTGCTTGTGTGCCAGAGTACGCTGAGCTGCACTGGCTCCGGGACTCGGAGCTTGTTCTGATCAGAAAGGCTCTCACCAGCGGGCCAGTTCCGTTCCCTCTTCTCTTTCTGAAGATACATCACTTATGTATAAAAACGCAATAGATTTATGAGCATTGATTATGTAACCTGCTACTTTTCTGAATTCAATTATGAGTTCTAAAAGTTTTCTGGTGGAATTTCGCAGTTCCTCTAAATATATAATCATGTCATCAGTGAACAGGGATAGTTTGAGTTCTTCTTTTCCTATTGGTATCCCTTTAATTTCTTTGGTTTGTCTAATTGCTCTGGCTAGAATTTCAAGGACGATGTTGAATAGAGGTGGTGAAAGAGGGCATCACTGCCTTGTTCCAGTTTTTAGGGGGAATGCTCTTAGTTTTTCACCATTTAGAATGATATTGGCCATGGGCTTAGCATAGATGGCCTTGACAATGTTAAGGAATGTTCCCATTACCCCAATTTTTTCTAGTGTTTTGAGCATGAAGCGATGCTGTATTTTATTGAATGCTTTTTCTCCATCTATTGAAATAATCATGTGTTTCTTAACTTTAAGTCTGTTGATCTGGTGAATGACATTTATTGATTTCCATATATTGAACCAGCCTTGTATCCCTGGGATAATATCCACTTGATCATGGTGCATTATCTTTTTAATATATTTTAGTATGTGATTTGCTAAAATTTTGTTGAGAATTTTTGTGTCATTGTTCATTAAGGATATTGGTCTGAAATTTTCCTTCCTCAATGTGTCTCTGTCTGGTTTAGGTATCAGGGTGATATTGGCTTCATAGAATGAGTTTGGGAGGGTTCCCTCCTCTTCTATTTCATGGAATACTTTGAGGAGTATTGGAATGAACTCTTCTTTAAAGGTTTTGTAGAACTCGGTTGAGAACCCATTTGGTCCCGGACCTTTCTTTTTGGTAGGCTTTTGATGACCTCTTCTGTTTCATTACTTGAAATTGATTTATTTAAGTTGTGTATATCCTCCTCATTCAGTTTAGGTAATTCATATGTCTCTAGAAACATGTTGCTGTCTTGAGGTTTTCTGTTTTATTGGAGTATAGATTTTCAAAATAGCTTCTAATTATGTTTTTTATTTCACTCGTGTCTGTTGTGATATTTCCTTGTTCATTCCAAATTTTAGTAATTTGAGTTTTTTTGTTCATTCGGAATTTTAATAATTTAATTTTTCTCCCTCTTTCTCTTTGTTAGTGTGGCTAAGGGTTTATCAATTTTGTTTATTTTTCAAAGAACCAACTATTTATTTTGTTAATTTTTCCGATTGTTCCTTTGATTCAATTTCATTGATTTTGACTCTTATTTTAACTATTTCCTGTCTTCTACTACTTTTGGCATTGTTCTGCTCTTCTTTTTCTAGGGCTTTGAGTTGTAGTGTTAAGTCGTTTATTTGTTGATTTCTACTTCTTTTGTCGAATGCGCCCCATGAAATAAATCTTCCTCTAAGTACTGCTTTCATAGTGTCCCAGAGATTTTGATATGATGTGTCTTTCTTCTCGTTTACTTCTAAGAATTTTTTTTATTTCCCTCCTGATGTCTTCTGTTATCCATTCATCATATAATACTGTATTATTTAATCTCCAGGTATTGGAGAAGTTTCTGTTTTTTATTCTGTAATTTATTTCTAATTTCAATCCATTATGATCTGATAGAGTACAAGGTAGTATCTCTATCTTCTTGTATTTGCTAACAGTTGCTTTGAGGCATAAAATATGGTCTATTTTAGAGAAAGATCCATGGGCTGCTGAGAAGAAAATGTATTCGTTCTTTGTTGGATGGTATGTTCTATATATGTTCGTTAAGCCTAAAATGTTGATTGTGTTATTGAGATCTATGGTTTCTTCATTCAATTTTTGCTTGGAAGATCTATCCAGTGGTGAAAGAGGTGTGTTAATATCACTTGGTATTATTGTGTTGTGGTCTATTTGATTTCTGGAATTGAGAAGGATTTGTTTGACGTACATGGATGAGCCAATGTTTGGGGCATAGATATTTATGATTGTTATGTCTTGCTGATTTATGCTTCCCTTATGAAGTATGTAATGTCCTTCTTTATCCCTTCTGATTTGTTTTATCTGAAATTAGTATGAATACTCCAGCTTTCTTGCCGTGTCCGTGTGCATGGTATTTTTTTTCCCATCCTTTCACCTTTAGTCTATGTGTATCTCTTTCTATGAGATGAGTCTCTTGCAGGCAGCATACTGTTGGATTTTTCTTTTTAATCCAATCTGCCAGTCTATGTCTTTTGATTGATGAGTTTGATTGAACATACAGGGTTATTATTGTGATATGATTTGTATTCCCAGTCATTTGACTCATTTTTGGTTTTTGACATGATTTGGTTTCTCCTTTATTTGGTTATTCCTTTAGGCTAGTTCCTCCCATTGCTGATTTGCATCGTTGTTTTTCATCTTTTCCTCATGGAATATTTTGCTGAGAATGTTCTGTATTGC